>NC_045644.1:2064687-2365625 GCF_009829145.1 Chiroxiphia lanceolata
AATTGCAAACTGAGGAGAAGATTTTTATATGAAATTAATGGGCATGATCTTATCATTTTGTGTTCTATAATGCCTGATTTGCAAATATTGAGGCAACACATAGGCTGCTGCAGCCTTATTTGTGCTCTGCATTAGCAGCAAACCATCAGAGATACCATTTTTATGCTTTCTCTTGGTTGCATTTTAATTTAAATATGAATGCTGCCAAAGGTATGACCGGCTTCTCTTTTCTCCCTCCTTTTCAATCCAGAATAGAAAGACTAGAATGAGAAAAAAAAATAGGAAGAAAAATTGTAGCAGCAATGATTTGTGGGGTTTTGTATGAGTTGAAGGAAACTCTGAGGAAAGAGGAGCAGGAGATTGTCAGGAAAGTGCAGACAAAAGGGGACTCAGAGCCCCAAAGGAAGGAACGAGGTGCAGGAAGTGTGTGAAGATGTTTAGTGTGTGGTGGAATGAGATTAAAAACAAACAAAACCCCTCAAAGGGATCATGCATTAAATGAGTTCAGAGGCTTTGAAAACTGAGCACAGGATGAGGATGATTTTCTTCACCATGACCCAAGTTCCTTGGATTCCATGTCCCTAAGGAACCCCTTTATCTTGCAGCTAATCTCCCGTTCACCTTTCATAAAATGATAAACTTTCCTCTCTTTGCTACTTTCTCTGAATATTTGAAGACTGGGATTCTTGCTACACTGGTTCAGATCATTTCTAAATAAAGTAGTATGCATAACAATATAAAAATTGGAGTAAGCAATATGTTTAAGGGTAATTTCCCATGAATGTCAGTAAATGTCAGGGCAGCCAGCAATTCCTAAGTGAATTGCTTCGTATGTGAGATGTGCAAGAATTACACTTGTTCCATTTGAATGAAATGCTATTTTTAAAATTGCTCTCTAATCTTATTTAGACAAAAGCCAACAGGGTGTGTTTTTGGAGCTCAGTGATGCTCTGCACAGCTGTAACAGTTAAATGGAAACCTGCAGTTGCCTCATGATCACAATAGAGGTTACTTGAAACAAATGCAGCTGCAGGAGAAATCATGCTGTTAATTTTATTTTGACACAACCTGATAAATGTTTATGTATCTGACATTTTACAGTGCTGAGTCTGTGACACTCAATGACTGTCTCCAGTTGTCATATTTGCCTTCCAAGAGAAACTACATGCTGTTATTGTACCCCAGAGAAATTCTGATTCTTGACCTGGAAGTGAATCAGACAGTGGGTGTGATTGCAATTGAAAGAACAGGCGTGCCTTTCATACAGGTAATGAAGATTTGATGGGTTTTTAATCATTGAAATATTTTATTAAGATCGTAGATAAGTTGGTGATCCTCTGAGAGTTGTATTTGGTTAGTTCTAGAGAATGAAAATAAGTTAGTTCATTGGGGGAAAAACGTCCTCTGAACCAGCAAACAATTCAAACAAAACCTTTCAATTAATTTTTCACATTAATTGACTTCCTCAGTCACAAATCCTGTACCTAAAAAAAAAAATAAATCATGGAAATGTTGCATTAACGGTAACATTTTTTATGACTCGCTTATAGATCAGCAATCAGTGTGTTGTATTTGCAAATGCCCTTTGCTAAGGTTGAAGTTTTGATGATGTGGTATAATGTCTCTCTCTCTGTGCAGGTAATTCCTTGTTTCCAGAGGGATGGGTTGTTTTGCCTCCATGAAAATGGTTGTATAACTCTGAGGGTTCGCAGATCCAACTGCAGCATAACTGGAACTCCAAGTGAAGAGCCAGGTAAGTTTTGTGTCAAAAACATCCTGAAATGCCTTTTAATGTCCTTTGATACCTTTTAATTAATAATTTAACACCAGTATTAACCATCATGCCTCGTATAGGATGGTGAATTACAGCCCTTCTAGTGTTTTTCTCCCTGTGCGTTGAATTTGAATTTAAATTTGTGCTGCTTTTTCCCAAAATGGTTTTTCACTTCTCTGATGTTAAGTGCAAAATAGATTACGTTAATATCCTCAAAATCCTTTTATCACTAAATAATACTTTAATTATAAGCTGGCTTAGCAGTCACAGATACAAGAATGTTATACATAAAAGATGAATAGTGTCTTCTTTTTATGTTTAAGAATGGACATATTTTTCAGGCAAACACAAGGTTTTGGAAGTCATTTGGTCAATTGGAAGAACTGATTTAGAACTAAGATATGGGGTTTAGATTAATATCTAAATTATTAAACTTCTGTCTCTTTTATGAAATGTTACTAAGGATGGTCTTTTAAATGTAACAGAGCAGATTGGAAAAAAAGGGAAAACATAGTTCTGTAAATATAAATAAGTGATTTTTTTGTGGTTGTTTTGGTTTGGGCAGTTTGCTAATTTCTAGTGAGCTACTTTACTGGCCTCCAGGTCTACCAGTAAACCTGGAACTTTGGATTGTGGAGAGCAGATGCACTTTGTGCCCAGATATGAAACAGTTATTTTTTAGATTTTTGCGAGATTCACGTGGAATAAGATATTTTAAAGCCAAAGTTACACTTTGGAGAACTTTTCAGAGCTGTGTTGTGTACAGCAAGATCAGTAGTTTTTGATTGCTTTTCCCAAACATGGATTTCAGTCAGAGAGCTTCAAACGTGGCTCTGATGATTGATCCCATCACGTGTTTTTCACTCTAATTATTTGTCCTCTGTGGGACCATTGGTGTTACAGATCCAGAGCCAGTTCAGGAGCTGATTTATGACTTAAGAAGTCAGTGTGATGCCATCAGGGTGACCAAAACAGTGCGACCCTTCAGCATGGTGTGCTGCCCAGTGAATGAGAACTCTGCAGCTCTCATAGTCAGTGATGGCAGGGTGATGATCTGGGAATTAAAATCCAGTGTTTCTGGCAGAAATATTCGGAACAGGTAACGGGATTTATTTTTTCTTACCACGGTTTCAGTCCGTTACATTTAGTGCGATGTCCTTCGGTTGTTTTTTTGGTATTGTGACATGTGGGAATGAAAGGAAGAGGAACAAAATGTGTCATCCAAAAAGATTAGTTCCCTTTCCTTGGGGAAGTGAAGGAGCTGTATTTCCTCTTCCTTCTTTAAAAGATAATTCCATCCTAAGTGGTTGGAGTAAGAAAACAAAAGATAGAATGAATGTTCACATTATTTTAGGGGAATGTCACCTGAGTCTTTAAAGAACTACATTTCCAGGAGGGGAAGGGTTTTCTGCTTTTGACACTGAACAATATGAAGCTGCACAGCTGGAATATGGGGGTATAAAAAATGTTTTTGTGTACAAAGCCTCTAAAATTTTAGACTTTGAGCAGTCTCTACAAATACTGTGTGAAGGAATGTAGTTCTTTGAGCATTCAATGTGTTAAGGTCGTTCTGCTGCAATAACCCTTGAAAGTACTGTTGAATAACATAAATAAATAAAATAAATAACTAAAATAAATAACTTACTGCTGTAAAATAAATAGATTTCTTAGTGCACTTTCAAATGTCCGTAGTACCAGGTTTTCAACTTAGACCCTTTTGTTGCTCATCAGTGATTTAATATTTTTATTCTTGGTGTTCTCAAAAATACTACTGGTTGGACTCCTTGTGCTGCATATCCAGGAAAGCTGTTTAGAATCCATATGTTCCTGGGTTTTACTTCTTGTGTCCTTAAGAGTAATTTCCAAAACATTGATCTTTGTCATAATTATATAACCCCTCAAAAAATATAATAACATTAGAAGAGCCACTGAGCCTTGAGGATTGTGGATATAAAGCATATTTGTAATTGGCACAGAGTCTTTAATGGATTTTGAAGGAGTCTTCCTTCGTTAGCTCTTTATCCTGCTGGATTTCATGGTCATAATGAAAATGTGAACAGAAAGTGTTTTGCAGGGAGATTTTAAAGAAAAACATTTTGTTTTCATTCCTTTTGCAGCAGTTCAAGTGCATCACCTTTGTATTCCCCAGTCTCCTTCTGTGGAATTCCTGTAGGAGCATTCCAAAATAAACTTCCAGACCTCTCATTAGACAACATGATTGGTAAGAATTGCTTTCATTAATATTACAGGGTTTTTTAAATGGTTGTGCATTTTAGCTTGAGAACTGCATTTGTTAGAATTGTTTTCTATGCAATTCAAATAGTAACTCTGAAATGAAAGAATTCCTGTTTGCTAAAGAAGTTATCAAATGAATCCATTTGAGGACCAATGCTTCATTTTCTCTGAGGAAAAGGAAAAGTGTTTTAAAATGAAATTTGGCCAAAACTCTTTCATTTTTTGATATTAATCTTAAACGGATGAAGCCAATTAATGTGACACATCCCAGGTATTTGCCATCAACTTCAATATTGAGAAATTCCCCATTAAGATGCTTAGGTTTATGTTTTAAAACTAATTTCTGTTGGAAAAGCCACTCGTGCTGCTCAGAGATAGAGAGGTACAGCTTTGGAGCTGCATTTGTTGAGAGGTGTCTGGATGAGCTACTGTAGGTACCGTAACACATTTTCACTTTATCTCATGTGTTTAAAGATGCCATTTAGGGCATGAATTTTTAAGTCCAGCCTGGAAAAGGCTCTGAGCAACCTGGTCTAGTGGAAGGTGTCTCTGCCCATGGCAGGGAACTGGAATGAGATGAGCTTTCAAGTCCCTTCCAACCCAAACCATCCTGTGATTCCATGAATTTTTCTTGTACCTGCATTTCCTGTAGTCATTGACATCACAGCTAATGTTGGTTTTGTTCCTTACAACATCTGGACTTGTTCAGCTGAGTGCAGAAGGTGCACAGCACTGGAATTACATCTTTTTTGGGCCTCTCTTTATTGCTGTGTCTGAAACAATTCACTGTATTTCTGGAGGTAGATTGCACTTTACTGTCTGAGGTTGAATTCTGGAAGAAGACTGGAATTATTGCACTTGCTTTCTTTTCTTACTTTTTTTCATGTCCTTCTTCGTGTTAGGAGAGAAAGTTAGTACTGGAGAATTAGTAGAAGTACAGTCTTCCAAAAAGTTTCCTCACACAAAGCCAAACAGGAAGGAACGTGTTTGTGCCTTATTTGTAATATTTAATGATATAAATTTCTGTGTCTCATAACTGTCCGTGACATCTCTGATTAAAACAATCCTAACAAGAGCTTTAATTTTTAAGCAGGGCAAGGTGCAGGTGCTGGAGAAGAGCAGTTAAGGAGCTCATTTCTGCAAGAAGTGCACCTCAAATTCCTGCTGACTGGACTCCTCTCGGGGCTCCCTCTGCCTCCGTTTGCCATCCGCATGTGCCCACCCCTTACAACAAAAAACATCAAACAGTATGAGCCAATCCTGGCTGTTGGTAAGTCCTTGAATAGCTTATTCCTTGCTCTGAAGAGTAGATATTAAATGCAAATATAGTTGCTAATACAGAAGAGAAAAATCTGTCTTTTGATCCCATGTGAGTAATTAAAAGATATCGACCCTTTTTCAGCTGTGATAGTCCTTGGATTCTTCTTTCCTGCCTTGAGTTTCAGCAATGCTACCTGAAAAATTGCAATACAGTAGCAAGTTTGTATTTATCCTTTCCTTTACTATGCTGCTGGTCTGTCGATACACTCAGCATTTTACATGCTGCTCTCACTTCATTCTAAACATCTAGAAACAGGGATTTCTGCAGTTCTTATTCCCGCATTCCTGGAATAAGGAAATGAACTTTACAGAGACTTTTTTTTGCTCTGATTTGAATATCTAAAAATACACTTGAAGCATATTATTCTGTCTTATTCCAAATGTAGTTAAACTCATCTGGGTATTAGAATAGTTGCCAGTGAGCACCTGATTTATTAACTCTGAGTTCTCCCTGTTTAAATCTGATTTTTCTAGTGTGCTCTTTCAGACCACATCAGGGATCTCACAGTGCATCCACACAGTCTGCTGCCTCTGCTGTCAGCAGACTGGAAGAGCAGACACAGAGATGCTGGAATGTAAAGATTGTAGAGCATTGTAGAATTAGACCTCGGGATTTGGGTTCTTCCAACATACTCTTAGAATATCTAAATATCAGTCCAAATCTGTGTCTGTCATAAGTCAGACTTGGGAGAGTCTTGTTATTCCTGATGTTGCCTGTGCTGTAGAGCCTTCCTAGATTCCTGGATGGGGTGGGGGAATTATTACAAAGATGTATGTTGGGCAGGAGCTTGCAAAGAGGATGTCACTCCAGTGACAATACATGTTTGTGTGTGTGCAATTCTCATAATACTGGTATTTACTGAGCTAAAATACCACCTAGAATTGTGCTCTAAAACATAGGCAGGCTCTCATGACATGATATGATGCTGCTAAAATTGGATTTTTATAAGCTGTAATTCTTAAAATAAGTGAAATACAAAGATTAGGAAACAGGCAGGTATAAAGTGCATTTATAGCAAGGTCTTTCTTGACTTAAGGTACCTGAATTGCTCTTTAGGTATCCATTGTTGTATTTTGTGAAGTGATATGAGTATAAAGAAGTGCTTAATATAAAATCATAACTTTCAGTGTTTCTGAAGGTTTTTGATGTAGTTGAAGCTAGTAGCTACCAAGTTATTGATTTCTAATTTGGAAGAGGTCATTATTTCAGGAATGAGAAAGCAGAATTGCTGTAATGATTCAATAAAATCTGCCCATGATTCTCCCCTGGCATTATTGGTGGATAACAATTAATAAATTTCCTTGGGGCATTTACTCCTCTCCAGGAATCAAACCAAACAGAAACAGTCCTTTCCTCTGCAGCTGGATGGGTATGTTGTGAAAATGCAAAAAGAATGAGCAGATTTTCTCCAGGCTCTATAAACAGGATCAAGAAAAGTCTTGATCCAAGTGGATATCACTGGATGGCTTTAATATTTGGGATTTCAGTGCTAGAAATCAAAGTGCCTTTTCTAAAATTGTAAAATGTAATAGTTACAGAGAGGGAGAAATAGCTGTAAACCCTGCATTTTCACTAAAGTATAGAAAAGAAGAATAAAATGTATGCCTGTATTTTTTTTATCACTTTTTATAGGTACAAGTAATGGCTCTGTCCTGGTGTTTCACCTTACAAGTGGAGTCTTACACAAAGAGTTAAGCATCCATTCCTGTGAAGTCAAGTAAGATTTTCATTTTAATTCCTACTATAATCCTTCTAGGAAACAAATCCTAACCCCTCTGACTGGTGTTCCAGCAGCAGTGTGGGTGTCCTGCCTTGCTGTTCATGACACTCAAGGAAATTTCCTGTCAAGTCTTTACCCCATCAGTGTCTTTGCTGTGTATAAGCTGCAAAACACTGAAAAAATTGGAATAAAAATGACATTGAAACAAGTATATGCTGCTGATCTAGGATGCATATCAGCTCCTTCCAGTCTCTTTAGTCACTGGAGTACAAAGGAGTCTTTTTAGGACAAGAAACCTTTTTTCAGTGTAACAGTCAGGACTCATGGATTGTGTCCTTTGAAATAATTCTGATTTGTGTGTCAGGGTTTATTTACTTTGTCCCCCTGGGGCTGAAATAGCTGTTGAGACAGATCTAGTCCTGACTGAAGTCAAAATAATTGTATTGTTGAGAGATTTTAAAGACTGAATATAGGAATCAGTATTTATCCATCCTAAGAAGGAACAGAATAAGTTTAAGGCTGTTGTACTGTGTGTTTGTGTACACGTTGTGCACACCATGGCTGAAGTTTCTGATAACTAATGGCAAAGATATCAAAAATAGTGCTTACTGGATACATATTTCCAAACAGGATACATATTTCCAGACAGAATTAAGCATGAAAAATGAAATATTTCTAGTACTGATATTAGTAAAAATTTATCTTAGAATTGTGTCGTGAAGTCTTTATCTGGTTAAGGGCTGCATTTTACTCTACACTCTCCAAAAGGTAAGAAAAGTAGAGTGACTGAGAATAGGTAGCTCTGAGAGTTCATTATGGAAACCTGCATGGAATCTACCACAAAAATTAGGTAAGTTTATTTATGTTTGTAGTATGATTGGCTGGCACTGTAAGAATAGAATTCCCCTTTATGTTCTGAACCATTTGAATCTTTATGGTTTCATCCCATCAACTACTTATGAAAATATTTTCATTTTATTTTCTGTTCTGCAGCACAAGAGAGTAGTCCTTTCTTTGTTAAAGTGATTGTAGAATTCAAAATAAAAACTGCTACTGACATTTCACAGATGAAAAAAAATTAAGATAGAGAGGAAGAAATAAATACATTTCTAAAAAAAAACTTTGTGTATTATTGGAAGTATTGTTAGTTTGGGCCTTTCAGTTTGTCAGAAGTTTGCAGCTTTTAAGAAACTTCTTCAAAAAAAACTGTCTTCAAAAAGTGGTATTTTTAGAAGTAAAATAAAATGTTTGTGAATTCTATTTAACCATAAGCTGGTATCTGGGTAAGTCTTCTAAATATTTGTTCTAATGTCCTCAATCCCAGCCTTAATAGTCTGAATGACTTTCCACAGAATTTTTACAAGTTTAAGGGAATGCTTCAAGCAATGTAGTCTGAGGCACAGGAGTTCTTTTTGATTTAAATTAATTTTCATGGAGTGCAACAGTTTTTCTTCCAGTGGGAATTCTTACTTTACCTGTAAAATGCAGATAGATTGGATAATTCCTCTGTATCTGAAAATATACCTTCAGGGAACATCATTATTTTAGTATGTAATTGAGAATACCCTGGAATTATAACTCCAGGCCAGCAGAGTTTTCAGTGCTCTGTAGTTTGAGAATGTAATAAAAATAAGGCAATTGTCCTTTTCAAACAAAGTGTGCTAAAGTAATGAGTTGATTGGGTGTTAGCAATTACAATTTTTTTGAGATTAAAGTGTTCTTTTGTAGAAGCTACATAGGTATTCACAGGCTGATTGTGTTGTTTTGTTCGAATTTTTGTTTTTATTTAAACTTTGAAATTCTGTGTTGTGATTAGGAGGAGGAAGAATTGTCTTTCTGTCCTTTAAAGATAGTTCATACTTAGGAGTAACCTTGAATATTTATTTTATCCATGATTATTGCTTGGCTGTTTCACTGTTTGTTTAGAGCAATGTAAGTAAATACTAGAGAGAATTCCAATAATTCTTATTATGGAGGGGAATTAGAAGAACCATGAAATACCAAAGTCTGATCCCTGTTCTCCATGGACCAGTCTAAGCTATTGTGGCAAAACAGGAGATGATAATCCATCTTCAATACAGAGAATATGTTTGGGACATGGAAATAAAATTCCTCCAATGTTCTTCTGGTCCAGTGGCACATTTGCACCTCTCACTGCTGCTTTTCCTTGTCCTGATAGAGAGATTGCTGTGACTGGAGCAGTGCTGCTCATTCTTTTTCACTGAAGCTCAGCAAGTTCAAGGCTGAGCTTTTATTTTTAAATTTAAAATCTCACTGATTGTAACAAGAATGTTTATGGCCTGCAGGCAAAACGTGGGAATTACATCCAAGTTTTAGCAGTTGAATTGAAGTTGCTTCAATTTGAATTTAAGCTGAGTGCCCTTTGGGAAACTGCTTTGCAAACATTCTACACCTCCTTAAAAAAAAAACTTCCCTTGAATAGAGAAATTAGAATGAAAAGTATCTACTGTCACTTTGGTCCCACATATGGTTTTATTTCCCATTTTGTCTTGCTCTTTTTCTTATAATCCTTAGATTTAAGTAGCAGGTGCCATGTCATAAAGTCACAGCAATCCATTCCCAACTAGAAAAGTAATTTGTGTTTTTATCTCCTTCAGTACCCTCTGTAATTTGTTTGCATTGGAAACATTAATCAGAAGAACCTGAGTCTCAGTTTTAAGTAACTGAGACAAGCTGAATGTATAAAATCCCTGAATTTTTTGATTTTAAAGAGTGGAATCAGTCTGTGCAATAATTGAAAGCTGAATATAACCCTTAATTCTGGTGGGCAGAGATGTCTTTTATGAGGAAATGGAGCTGTTTCAATAGGGAAGGCATTACTTGTTTCCTTCATTGGAGTTTAAACCACTGTCTTCACATTCTCAGTTTGCCTGTGTGACAGTGACAAAGATGATATTGTTTCAGGTGCAAGCAGTTAGCCAAGCTAAGGTTTCCTCTTGCTGATGAGTGTCTGGGGTTTCTGTAGGTTTTTATTAGTATTGACAGATGGCCAGGCAGCAGCAGAGAGAAAGGACTTGCCCCGTTAAACCTGAGCTGATGAAAACTATAGAAAGTGCTTCAGGTCTTTGAAGGAGAAGGGTGAATAACTACCAGCAGTAACAAGGCATTATGAGTTGCTGGGCTTTCTCCAAAAAACATAGTGGAGCAGTAGATAAAAAATGGAAAGGTGTCAGAATTCCCATTTCTTCCATTTCAGAAAGCTCCCTGTATTTATGACCCTTTGGAGACCTGCAGTGTTACCACAGTTGTAGATTCCTGTTCAATCATTCCTGTCATGTTTCAATTAATCATCGAGTACTTCTCATTTGGATTGAAATTATTGCTTGAACTTTCATAGGTCCTGCTGGGAAAAAGGCTGGGTCTTAAATTTTTAATTTTTCTTGAGGGCTTAGGGGTAAAGCTTCCTCTATTTTTAAAGCTTGGACTAAAATAATAAATATGGCCGTAAATTATATGTGCAGAATATTATGGGAGTGCTTTTTGTTTTCACCCATCTACACTACATTTGGGGAACTTCTACTTAATGCAATGTGAATTGGATTTACTGACATTAAATCATAAATACTGGTATTTATCTCCCTCATATTTCACATATATTCTTGCAAAGCACACCATGATTTTACAATTGAAGTAACAGAAGACTTGGTTGTCCTGGAAACATTTCTTAAATGATCTGTGTTTGAAAGATTTGAGGAAAACCTAAATCCTTTTATCCATGTTAAAATTAAGTTGGGCATATGTATGTGTTAAGAACAGTCTCAATTTTCTTTTAGATTAGTTCCTTGATTTATGTCAATATAATGTCAAAATGATAAAGCACTCAGCAGGTTTTGCAGGCACAAGGTGTGTGAGTGAAATGGGGATGGAGGATGATCTCCTTTTGGAACAGTACCACCTAGTGCCACTTTCTGTCTTCTTTGCTCTGGGCTATTATTCTAAGATATTGTGGATTCTAAGAGTTTTCTTAGAATCCATCTGTGCTGTGTGCAGTGTAACTTCACATCCTTGCAGCACTCCAAGGTAATTTGGTTGGGAGCTACCTTGGAGTGAGCAAAAAGAATAAAAAAAATCACCAGGTTTTCGTTTCTTTAATGATAGCCTTTAAAATCTCTTCAGGGCCTTTCTGTTTTTTATCATCTTTATCTCTCCTCTCTGTGGACTGAAGGAATGAAGTCCTCCTGCCCTGCTATCCATATCAATATTTCTCTGTATGTTGGCCAATTTGAGTTGTTTGATAGTAACCACTGACTTAATCAGAGCAGTGCTTTTAGTCCCCTGTAGAGCTGACTCTGTGTGAGGGATTTCTGCAAAAGCTGACAGTGATTTTAGCTGAAATTTTTGCTTTAACCAAAGAAGAGCTAGTGTGGTCTGAAAAGAAAGCTACTCTTTAATTTAATTCAGTAACTTTATATTTCCATTATACTTGTAAAACTCATAGCTTATTTTTATACTTAAATATAATGTTTCCACAAAGTGCAGAAAATTACTTCTGTGCTGTTTTCTTTAAAGAATATGCAGGAAAAAAAAGATTAATTGTACTTCAGGTTATTTTATTATTATCAGGCCATTGAAATATTTTGGCTAATGTGCTCCATGTACTCCCTTCTGATCCCAGGGGGATTGAGTGGATAAGCTTGACTGGATTCATTTCCTTTGCCACATCAACACCCAACAATCTGGGCCTGGTCAGGAATGAGCTGCAGCTGGTGGACCTCCCAACAGGTGAGTGTTTCCTTTTTTTTAATTCCTCCTGTTGTCATGAAAAAATGAAACAGTAAAGAAGAGTTTTAACTGCTTTTGCTCTTCTGTCCTTGTGAAGCCACGTGATGTGTTTTGTCTGGTGCTCCACAGGCAGACCTGAACCAACAGGTTTGCAGAAACATCTGTGCCTTGGACTGATTAAAAAATATGAATAAGTGTCAGCAGGGGGTTTAGAAGGAGTCACAGAGCACCAGTGTTAGTGGTGGGTTTTGTTCACAAAATGCATGTATTTCCAAATGTGTACTGTCAGGGTGTGCACCCACTGCTTCACGTGCACCTGAAATAGTGTTGAACCATTTATTGTGCTTTCTGTTGGCAACAGATAATTTTTCCAGGTAGATCAGGCCCATGGCCAGAATCTGAGTGTGTGAATGTGTGTAAAATAAGTATTTCAGTGATAAAATCTGATACTTTTAGAAAGAATTGGTAACGTTAAAAAATAAATAACTTTTTAAAAGATACTGTTGATAGCAAAATGAACAGGTTGTGTGTGGTTTTCAACTATTCTGGCCTAATAATGGATGACAAACATATTTGTGATTGAACTCAATATTTGCACAATACTAGGAGGTGTAACTGGGAAAATTAGCCCAAAATAGGAAGCACTTCAATAATTTTAAATTATTTTTGAATGTGAAAACCTGGAGCCATTTAATTTCTAATTGAAGAGCCTGAATCTTGTAACACATGGCTAATTCTGAATTACTTTATGTAGCATAAAGTGATTTTTTTTTTTTTCAGTGGAGTTTTTTAAGCTGATGGAAAAAACTCATTTGTTATATTTCCAGGATGCTGCACAAAGAGTTTATTCTTGTAACATGACATTATTTTAATTTTTTTCCATATAATGTCTTTTGTTCATCTGTTTAAAACCAAACCCAAAAAGATACACACACTGTGATATTAATCTCATGTAAAATGGGATTTTGCCTGGGCACTCAGCTTGTAAATCAGTGCTGAACATTTATAAACAGAAGTGAGACCTTAGCATATGGTTTGCTTAAAAATGTTACATTTCCTCTTTAAAGCTTTCAAGAAAGGCATAGCAATTTAACTGTTTGCTTGTTGCTTCTTCTATCACTTGTGTGCCCAGCTTTCTATTTTAGGGCTAAGAAAAAACTGTGCTGATTTGTGTTTGCTTTGCAAACACTAAGACAAAATTCACATTTACATTTCTGAACAAAAGAAATGAAAGAAAATTCCTCAAGTGCTTCATCACAAATGAAGAAGATAGAGATGGAAGATTTCCTGTAGCCTGGCCTCTGACATGAGAGCTCTAACCAGCATTCTTGATAACTAGATTTATTCATTATAATTAGTATATAGACTTATTCATTATAATTAGTATAAATAACTTAGCTACAGGCAGCCACAAGAGTAGCTAAAGTTGAAAAGCTTGAATTTTCCTTGAAAGCTGAGGAGAATGAAACCTGCTGTGGTACCCCTGTGTTTGTAGGTCATTATTTATTTTAATGATATGTGTAACATCTATAATTCTGCAACACTTTGTGCAAGTGGGTGAAGATTTTGTTGGGTGTAAGATTATAAATTCTTATGGGGATAAGATTATAAATTCTTAGGGTTTGTTCTTTTAGCTGGAAAGAAAGAGAAGGAAAATGTCGACAACGACAAGAGCAATGTAAGAGACATCAGGTTACTTGGGGATGTTCTGGCTTGGTTTATAAACTATTTCTGTTTGCAAACAGAATTGTTGATAAACTATTTCCATGTTTATATCTAGTTTGGTAACTGTTTCTGTTTTCTCTCTGTTGTGTTTGTGTTCCAGGCAGGAGCGTTGCCTTTCGTGGGGAGCGAGGCAATGACGAGCCAGCCATCGAAATGATAAAGGTGTCTCATTTGAAGTGAGTGCAGCAGCCCTGGGAGGTTTATATTTTTTATTCTGCTCCATGAGGATCCTCATGACACCATAGAGATTCTAGGAAAAAAAGCACTTTGGGGTGAATAAAAAAATATACAACAGCATCAAGAGAAAAATACTTCACAATATTAATTCTGAGTGCAAAAAGCTGTGGATGTTTCTGTGGTTGACTCTGTAACTTCAGGATCCAATCACATTGCAAGATCAGTCTTTAATATTTTATTTCTTATAAAAATTGTGTTGACTGAACAGACATTTTGATAATATTAGGGAGAATGAAAGTGCTGAACACTTTGTGTCGACTTTGAGTTTGTTATGAGTTAATTCTCTTTTCTGTAACTTAAGCCTAACTTAAAACTAGGAAGCTTGGTATTAAAAATTGGATGATTTTTCAGGTTTATTAGTTTTTTCTAAGTGTTTCACACCTTTATAATAATTGTTTACTGGAAAACCAGATGTGAGATATAGTTGTTTGAAAAGTCAGCTGATAAATGACCAAATTGTTTACTATCAAGTCCTCATTATTTTTAGCTCAGGCCTGTGACAGGAGACTCTGGTCTTCATAGTATCAAAAATAATAATAGTAGTACTCTGGGAGATTACTTCCCTTTCCTGTCTAAATGAAATTAAATTGGTGTTGAATTTAATAAGGTGTTGTTTCTAAATCTTAAAATTTTTTTTTCTTTACAGTAGAGGAAAAAAATTAATGTCCTCTAGCTTGCTTAGGAATATTTTCAGAAGTATGTATACATTTCAGAGAATTTGGAAGAGTTCAAGCATGTAATGGTCTTACTAACACATTAAAAATTAAGAGCAGTCACGGGCTTAGATGAAGAGAGCAGAAAGTGCTGAGTGAGAACAAGAAAGAATAGAGATAATTCATTTGAATAGAGGTAATTGCAGTGGCAGAAAGTACATATTCTGCACAGCCTCTCTATTTTCAAGTTAAATGTGAAAAGTGGTAGATTAAAGGCATTATACTTGTGTAGCTCCACAGATGAACAGTCTGAAGACATAACTGACAAGTGGAAGGTGGTTTTATGTTCATTTATTCCTGGATTAGGAAGAGGCCTCATGGCCAAATCAGAAGTGCTGCTGCTTTCTCTGAACTGCTTCCCTGGTCTCCTTCACAGTAACTGAGCAGAACACCTAACAGAAATTTGTGTTAGCTTTGAGGAGAACTCTTTTTCAGATGTTCTTTAGCTCTTCAGTAGCTCAAGGGAATCACAAGCTTCAGAGGGGGATTTGAGCTGAATTAGTTTGCTCTGTTTCCTCTTGGTTTTTGAGGATTTCCAGAATGCTGATATGAACAATACGTGTGAAGTAAAGTGCTCAAAGTAAAATGGAATGATTACTTTTGCTGTAGTAAATTCTCATTTGTTTTAGGCAGTATCTGGCTGTGGTATTTAAAGACAAACCACTGGAGATCTGGGATGTCAGAACCTGCACTCTGCTCCGAGAAATGTCTAAAAACTTCCCTACAGCAACTGCTTTGGTAAGGAGTAAATTCTGTTACTGCTTATCAAATGTGGTAAGCTGAGATAGTATAAAAACCTTTGAACAATTTTGTGGCAAAATGTTACTGTATCTGTAGCATATATATATATCTATAAAGTGCTTTACCATTTCATCTCTCACCATTTTCATCTCTCATCATAAAGAGGCAAAAGGGAGGCACTGGTGAAAAACCTGGTCTGTCCCTCGGGTGATGGAGGGAGGGATCATAGAAAACAAAGCATTATAAATCCACAGTAAGTTCAGGGAATAAACATTTGTCTTTTCTGTTTTTCTGGACAATTTTACACAGGAATGGTCACCTTCCCATAACCTAAAAAGCCTGAGGAAGAAGCAGTTGGCAGCCCGGGAGGCCATGGCCCGGCAGACGGTGGCATCAGACACCGAAGTGACCAGCGTGGAATCCTCTGTCATCAGGTCTCTCTCACTCTGATCTGATGCTCTTCTACAGCACTGGTTGTTTTTCCACCCTGTGTCACTGTTCTGTGGAACAGAATATTTTTGAACTGATTCTTGAGTATGCAACAGGCAAAACAACTTTATGGTCCTCCCTTCAGATTTTATATGTGGGACTTTGATGTGCTTTGAAGTTGCTCTCAGGTGTGTCTGTAGCCCCTTGGTTACCTGGTTCTTGTTATTTGACTCCAGACATTTTCACTCTTGCTTCTAGATAATTCACTTTAAGGGATATATGGGATTTTTTTTGTGCTGCTTGTCTGCACTAAATAGAATTTGCCTTGCAATTCTCATCTTGAAAAAGAAATATTTATGTCTCATTGTGTTCTTTTTAAAGCTTGTTACAGGAAGCTGAAAGTAAATCGGAGCTGAGCCAGAACATTTCTGCCAGAGAGCACTTTGTGTTTACAGGTGCTGATGGGCAGGTTTATCACCTCACAGTAGAAGGAAACTCAGTAAAAGACAGTGCAAGAATTCCTCCTGATGTGAGTCCAAATTTTCTATATCATTTGATGCTTTAATTTTTTTCTTAGCTATGAGTGCCTGAAAAAAAAAAGTCAAGGATATACTTTGTAGCAGCAAGTGGTCACTAATGGAGTAGTTTGAAATCTGAAATACAAATTCCAACTTCAAAACTGTAACAATTCTGTTTTCACAATCTTATAATTTTTTTGTTGAAAACATTATTGAAATAAATGATTTTTTTTTTTACAAGTTGGAATCTTCACAGGTCCTGACTTGCTTTCTGAATAAATTACTTACTGAATATATTTTTAAGAATTTTAGTAAAACACATACAAAATGTTGAATAACAGAGGCAGTTGTTGAAATGTGATTCTGTTCTGTTAATGGATTTTGTCTCATAAGGAGGACTTAAAACTGTGAGTTTTATGTTTGCTCTTTTCCCAGTTACTCTGAAGAATTCTTTCTCTTTTAAATTGTTCTGGAAGGCTTTGATACTTATAAATAGGTGTTCTTTTATTTTTATTTCCTTCTTTAATGTATGCTACTGTTGTGATTAATGAGTTCTGTCATGTTGGTGCTTCCTTGCAACAAGAGACAGAGAAGTGATTTCTGTTGCTATAATCCCAAAATTTTTTACAAGGAAATCTCTTTTGAAGCATTTTGAAGCAAATATGACTGACTTGATAAATGTTTATATTTGATAGAACTGTTTCTGTTTTAACTGAGTAGAATTTGGTCTTTTCTGTCATATAGTATTTTTTTTTTAAATGTTGAAATGTTTATTCATATTTCTGTCTCTATTAACCACAAGATTTTGTTCTGCTTCCTAAATATTTTCAGGGAAGTATGGGTAGTATTACATGTATTGCTTGGAAAGGGGATATACTGGTTCTTGGAGATGTTGATGGAAACTTAAACTTCTGGGATTTGAAAGCCAGAGTGTCCAGGTATGAATGCAAATCAAGTCTGTCAAACATGAGTGTTAGAATTTGGGCTTCTTTCATCCTTCCTCATTTTTGTTCTTCACTGTAGGAGGTGTTTGAGGGGAAAATTTCAAGCATTTTGAAATAAGAATTCAGAAAATGCCTACTGTGTTACAGTTCTCTACATTTCAGCTTTTGTGTTTTCAGAAGAAGTAACATTTAATGAAAGTTTTAAAACCAGCTAGGTATCTTTTTTCACATTAAGTATTGTAGTATTTATTTCAAGCATTTAATCATCTTAGTTTTAATAATCTGTGTAGCTATTTGTGTGTGCACATACAGATAGGGAGATTGTTCTCCTCCTCAGCCTGTGCAATGTCAGGGTCTGCAGAGTTCATGGGAAGGATTTTATTGCCCACAATATGAGGTGGAGAGTGATTAATATTGATATTACACTTCCCTTTTCTCAGGGGGATCCCCACACACAGGAGCTGGGTGAAGAAAATCCGATTTGCCCCAGGGAAAGGAAATCAAAAACTTCTTGCCATGTACAACGATGGGGCAGAAATTTGGGATTCCAAAGAGGTGGGTGCCTGTGGGTTGGATATTATTTTCAAAGCACACCTCTTACTTCTGAAAATCAGGGATTAAATTTTACAGAGTCATGATTTCTTGCTGACAGTTGTATGATGGAGTCCTACAGCTTTTCTCAGAAAAATTTTACTTCCTATAAAGCGTTTTTAAGCTGCCATCAATGAAAAGTACCTTTCACTCATAAAGCTGACAATGTGTCTTGAGTTCTTCTTTGTCACCCTCTTGGAATGGGTTTGAGGCAGACCTTGAAAATTTAATGGGGAGTCCCCAGTTTTAGAATTTAATCTGTGGACAAGTGATTACTTTTACTACAGGTTTCTTAAATTCTGTGCATAAGCAAGAATAGATTTAATTTGTTAGGGAATACCAGAAAACCAGACATTTTGTTCATTAACATTGTCTAGCTTCTCACCTTACTCTGAAATTCTGCAGTTATGTTCACAAATCTTTTGGGGTTTGGTTCATAGGTCTTTCAGGGGATGATAGTACCATGGGGAAGGAAAGATAATTGTAGTGTTTTAACTGAGCCCCCTGGACTAAGTTCAGGGTATGAGGGTGTGAAACAGGAATTTTATTTTTTTTCTTCTTGCTATGTGATGAGCACCAGCTCCAAACTCAGGTACTTAATTAGTGCAATGTGAAAATCTGTTGGTGATAAGAGTTGGACAGCAGATATGAACAACTGCTGTGAATTACCTAAGCAGAGTAGAGTATTAGCCCATGAGTCTCTCCTTGAAGCACATTTGAATAGTTTTGTTGCCATAAGATATTCCTCCCTCTTTTTTTCTGGGCCAAAGGAGTTTCCTACATGAAAGCATTTAAAACTAAAATCACATTTTCAACTGATTTCAACTGAAAATCTTTTAGAAATCTGTATTAATATTTTATTATCTCAGTCCTATTATAGATGTTATCATCTCCTTAGGACTTCAGCTTTTGCCTGCAACCAATCCTAATTCTCTCACTCATGAAAATAATGGTGTCCTAGAGCTGTTGTACCTTACATCTCTCTAACTCCTTACTTTGCTCTACAAAAAGTGAAAGGAAACAGCAGAATGTTGATTGCAGTGGAATTCTTGCTACTATTTCCTATATTAACAATTGTCATGTCCTGTGATGCTACAGAGGGGTTACAAAATGTCCAGCTACTGACCAGTTAAAAGCACAATTTAGAGTGTTTTGTTTCTCTCTCTTTTGTTTGTGGACAATGAACCATCCCATTCCCATAAAGTTCTGTTAATACTACGTCTAAGTGTATTTCTAGACAGGTTCAGTATTTACCAAAAAGGTGTATATTAATGAAGAGCATGAATTAATTAGTAAGAACCTCACTCTGGCCTTGATGCACATGTGCTGGATCAGGGGACTGGAATTAAAGAGGGAATGTAGGTTCCCACCAGTTCACCATGGAAATTTTAGGTCAGAAAAGACAACAAAAAGGCAGCTGTACAGCTGTGCTCAAAAGGATCTTTTTTCTCTCACCTCTAAATTGGGAAAAGTATTGTTTCAGGGCAACCACGTGACCTACTGCAAGGTTTCTAAATTCCCCACTCTCCAGAAAAGACCATTATTAAAATGATTTACAACTAACTTCACCTTTCAGTGTGAATTTTGAGCTGTGCCTCGTGGGTGTGTGACACAACCTTACACTGAGTGATGGAGAGCCTCCTAAAAATGCCAAATAACTTCCCCAGGTACAAATGGTGAGCAGTTTAAGGAGCGGGAGGAACGTGAATTTCCGGATCCTGGATGTGGACTGGTGCACGTCTGACAAGGTGGTCCTGGCATCAGATGATGGGTGTATCCGAGTCCTGGACTTGTCCATGAAACCCTCCTGCTTCAGGATGGATGAACAGGACCTCATAGGTATGGTGATTTCATTTTGCTATCAGCTGATAGGTAAAATGCACTTGTGATTTGAAAGGGGACCATGAAAACGTTCAGCATTTCTGTTAGAACAGAAAATTATCACGTGTAGAGATTTTGATGCCTCTCTAGTGGTTTTCAAAGATACAGATAAATGTTTTAGGCTTAGGTCATATGGATGTTTTTTTAAACAACTCACACTTTTGACTATCTGAATTAGAATGAATAAAAAGAACTTTTTGTGCAGAAAATCTGGGAAGTTGACTTAAAAAACATGGTACATCACTTAGGTATCAGAACCTACGTCACTGACATTCATGACATGATTCTGAATCATTTGTGATGTGTGAAAATGTCTTTTCTGAATTTTTTTCAGGTATCAAAGGCAGTTTGTAGACTGATTCATTGCATTTCTCACATTGCTCTTTTACTTTTTTACCATATGTTTAAGAAGGGAAATGAAATATTTAACTAGTTAACTTTTTTTTTTTTTATTACTAATGTTCCAAATAACTGCTTTTGTTGTCATCTTTGAGTCAATCCTACCTTTACTCATAGAATTTCCTTAAAACATTAGATTCCCTTAATGTAGGTTCTAACTGAGACATATTTGGAAAGTTGTGATGGTGGGGAGCTGTGGAATGCTTGAGAGAACATGTAATTTATCACAGCTATTTTTGCTATCAAATGAATGTTCTGTAATATTAAGTTGTAAAGATTAATGTTGTAAAACCAAGCACACTTCAGTTAGGATGTGCCAGCTGTCAGGTTGCCTGTGATTTAGCTGTCCTGCCTCTACACTCTGGTAATCTTCTAATTACAGAATCACATTTACTGGATTCCTGCATCATTCAGTGCATACAAAGTGCAGGGAATTTCTGAATATTTAATAATTTAATATATAATATTTAATATATTAATAATAATAATTAATTTATAAATATTTAATTTAAATATTCGATAATATTTAATAATATATTTAATAATAATATTTAATAATTGGTTCTTGTTTTACTCTTCAGTCACTGGTTGCATTTCCTGCACAGTCACCCAAACCTTGTACTGAATACGGAGTTACTGACTTTTAAATTTGTGTGACAGCAGTTAATCCTATCATTTTCATCTTATTTCTCTGCTAAGACAGACAGGTATTAAACTTCCCAACATCCTTTCCAGATGATGGGTGCTAATCTTGTATTATACAGTAGAAACCACAGGGGCAGAACTAACCATGCATTTGGGTACAGCTTTCCTTGTTTTTCAGCATGCCCCTGTAGTAGCAATAATCATTGTATACAGCTCTCCTTCATGCCTCTATAATGTATTCCAGGAGTCTGTGGCTAAATCCAATGTGGAATGTCCTGAAATTCTCATTAGAGGATGGTTGATAACCCTGTTCTTTCTATGAAATGTTTTTGCCTGAGTGTAGAGATAAGCTTTTATATCTAGTAACCTGGGCTAGCTGTATGAAAAGACTGTTATTTATGATTTTCTCCTGCTGGCAAACAAGATGGGACATTTTCTGTTTCCTGAACACAGTGTTATTGCATATTAACCACTCCAAAATGAATCTTTTCCTTTTGTTTCAGAACCTGCCTGGTGTCCCTATCTGCTTGTTCCAAGGGCTTCATTAGCTTTAAAAGCATTCCTGTTACATCAGCCATGGGATGAGAAATATTCTCTGGATATAATGGACGTGTAAGAAGAAATATTTGTCTTATTATTTTTTAAATCCTACATATTTTGTTGGTCTTTCTGTGCAAAGAACTGTCAGGTATATAAGTTTTCTCAGTCTTCAGGACAGTCAAAAAGATAATAAGTTCAATATTTATTGCTAGAAGTAATAAATAGAAAAGCCTTTAAGGTCAAGTATTTTATTTATTTTGGCTTTCAGTAGCACTTGAAAACTGCCTCAGTAGCTATAGAAAACTACTCTCTGCTTTAAGGTACTGGCAATATTTTTAGGTCATTTACAGGTTATTTTAATAACTGTGTGTTCTCTTTGTTCTAGAAGTTAATGTAGTGGTCAGAGTTGTTCCTGAAGTGTAACTGGAAGTGATACTCTGATAATCTGATAGGCCTGTCTGTACATCTTCACAGGAGCACATTTTGTATCCTATATTGTGTTTGGGTACTGCCTGTGGGCACAGAATGATGCTCCAGGCATTGTCATTTTCATTGATTTTAAGGTTAATGAATAAAAGAAAAATGGGAAAAGAAAGATTGACACTGGCTCTGAGATTGAGAGAAAGCAAAACCAATCTTGCATTACTGTTTTGGAGCTAGGAACCAAAGAATCTTTCATGAGTGGCTTACCATAAAAATGTGAAAGATTGTTTCCTAATATGTTCTTGTGTTTTTTCTACTACTTCCATTTCAGGTAATTCTGTCATTTTGGTAATATAAGAAACCTTTTTCTTTTTTTTTTTTTTCTTTGTTTTTTGATCCAGAGGTTATCCAGAGAATGAAAATATTAAAAACCTTCTTCAAGAGCAGTTAAATTCATTGTCCAAGTAAGAATTTTCCTATTATTACTTGAGTAATGTCCAGAATTCTGAAAAGGCAAAAAAACTGAAGGTTGTGGCAATTCACAGCTTTAAGGAGAAAGAATGCTTTTTACCTCTCTAAAGATGAGCTTGAGTCATGACAAGCTTTTATTTTAAACAAAGTTAATTTTTATGTAACTCTTAAAATTGGTGCTTCAAAGATGCTGATTAGTGTCAATATATATTTGGAGCTGACCAGTGAACATTTGGAATTTTTTAAGCAGTACTTCCCAGGGATGTGTGGTTCTTTTGATGTTGGTCCAGGCACTGCTACTTAAATACTTCAGGGTTTGTTAGGATATTTAATTCTTCTCTGAGGAAGAAAAGACAAACAATTCTAAAAATCCTTTATTGAAGAGATATTTCAGAATAATGTTCATGCACATTGCTCTGCTTGCACAGCAAACAGATTTTGACATTCCATTTAAACCATGAAAATTGTAGTTAAAGCTTCCTTTAGTAGGACAGAAAAGGTAACAGCATATTTCTACCCAGTCTGAAACATATGTAGGAAACCTAAATTCATGCATGTGTATCCTTTATGAATTATTAGTAATTGAATTAATACTGGAATTAGTAGAATTAGTGCAGAATAATTTATGGCTTTGTATACATCCTTGTGCTGTTTCCCTTTATTGCAAGGACAGGGAGTTCCTCATGGACTCACTGGACTTTGCTCCTTGACATCAGTTATATCTCAAATTATATATAACTGTTTTCATAGATTTTAATTCAGAAAGGAAATTGAGGTTTGATTTTTTTCAGTTTGTATATGATATAACCTGTTAGTGCTGGAAACCAACCAGCCAAAAACACTTGCACAGCATTTTATTATTTGTGGCCTTCTCTTTTGCAGTGACATAAAGAAACTTCTGCTTGATCCAGATTTCACTCTCTTGCAAAGATGTCTCCTGGTTGCCAGGTAGTTGAGATTAACATAATTTTACCAAATGTTTCCTGGTTAAATCTTGATGCTCTTAATACATATGAGTGAGCTAAATTTTAGATACTCAACCAATTCTTCTTTAACTCCTGAACTGCTTTGTCACCCATGTACTAGAGAGTTTTTAGGACCAAGAATGGAGATTTTACCTTACTGAAACATAATTTTATTTGCTTAATGGATACAGAGAACTTCCCTCAGTCTTGGTGGTACTTTTACAAATGCAGTTCAGCCACCTGTGTTACATTTTAGTTGTACAAGACCCAAAAATGTCAGTCAGAACTTTCACAATAGATTATATGCAAACAGGGGTGGGCCTGGTTTTTATTTCAAATGTGTTTGTTCCCTGTGGTTCTTCTGCCTAAACTGAACTAATTTTAGTCTGTCTGTACTGAAAGATGTTTTTCAAACTTAGTAGCTTGTGGTTGAAAGAAGATACTACTGATTAAGCATAAAATAATAATAAATATCAATTTCCACTTATTTCTGTGCTGAACATTCCCTGAGCTTAATTGCTAATATGACTTTCCTTACTCTTCTCTTGTAGTTTGTCCCATTAATGCAAAGTACTTGTGATCTCCACAAGAATGCATTGATTTTGTAAAAAATTAAATGTGTCGTATTTTTATGTGACAGATGAAAAAAATACAAACCTGTTTGACATCCTGATTTGTGTCTTCTCAGGCTGTATGGGGATGAATCTGAACTGCATTTCTGGACTATTGCTGCCCACTATTTGCACAGCCTGTGCCAGGAAAAACCTGAGAAACCAAGAGACACAGCAGTCCCTCAGGAACAGCTGGTTAATCCTTTGGATATCTGCTATGATGTACTGTGTGAAAATTCCTACTTCCAGGTATTTCAAAAAGTCCAAAACCAAATTTAATAAGAATGTCATCAGCACAATAAACACTCAGTGTTGTAACCTTCTTATCCTAGAGCATTTCCCTGGACATATTTCTCTTTTCTTAGTGACATACCACTCTGGATTAAATCATTCCCCGTTACTTAAAAACAGATGATGTTCCAAAAATTCTCAAAATACTTACATGTCTTTTAAATGCTTTTTTTATTTCTTACAGTAGACTTATATTTAAAATATTTTTTCCTCCTTCATCCAGAAATTCCAGCTGGAAAGAGTAAATCTCCAGGAAGTGAAGAGATCAACATATGATCATACCAGGAAATGTGCTGATCAACTTCTCCTCTTGGGCCAGGTTTGTGGGTAATATTTGAATTTTTTATTCTTCTTCTTCCCCTGTCTGTTTAAATGTTCCTCTTCCTTTTATAACTCTACAAAAGGAAATAAATGGCTATAAATAAAAATTAATTCCACATATTAATTTACATTATATTCATGATGGGTTTTAAGTGCTATCCTTACTATGGATGCTTTATTGAAATAGAATCTTAATTATTGCTACACCAGTAGATATTTTTATAGTCTGGTTTAGAATAACTTTCATTTGCTCCAATGTCTTAAAAAGGGTAAAAATTGAAAGACTTTTAAACAGAAGTGAATATGTTGTGGTCAAAGTTCTACTTTTTCTCTTGCCAGACTGACAGAGCAGTGCAACTGTTGTTAGAAACCAGTTCAGAGAATGCACATTATTACTGTGATTCACTCAAAGCTTGTTTGGTCACAACTGTCACCTCATCAGGTCCCTCTCAAAGCACCATTAAACTGGTAGCAACCAACATGATAGCCAATGGAAAGCTTGCAGGTAAAGTATCACTTTCTGTTTGCTTATAAACTAGCAATTCTGATCATTATTAAGGGTGCCAATAGAAACAGGAGAGCAGAGAGTCCTGTTGTAGTAGATCTATATGCTGCATATGTTACAGCTTGTGCTACCTTTTTGAGTTAACACAAGTTAACCCAAAAATAATCAGTAACTCAGTTATAAAGTTCAACTGGTTTTGATTCATTTTCGTTGGAAAAGTTACTTCTGGAGTAGATCTTGTGGCAGTTGTTTGCAGAAAAGAAGCTGAGCACATCAAGGTATGTATTTTCCACTTTTCCAGTTAAAGAATTGATTAAAATTTGGTGTCCTGTTACAAAGATGAAATATGGACTTGGTTTCCTTTTTAGTTCAGACCTTGTTTCAAAACATGTGTTTTCTTACAAGTACAGGTTAATTTTGCTTCATGCAGGAGCTGTTCACCATATAACAATTGACTGAAATGCTCAAAGACATGCAGAGAAAGTACCAATGTCTGTACTTGTCTGGAAAAATACTTTCCACTCAGTAGACAAGTAACACTTCACTGTCAATACATTATGGGCAACATTGTAAATTAAGTAAATACATTTCATGGCTAATCCTTTATTTTAATTTAAAGACCATTATCTCTTTATGATGAGAAATCCTGTGAACCCCTTGTCATTTTTACTTAGAGCAAATACAAGTGAGAGCTTTGTGTGGGAAAAGATCCAGTAGCTGACACCCAGAAGTTAGGAGTTTTCAACATCTTTGTGTGCTAAGAAGGAAACAGAGATGCTTTTTGGGGGATGAATGACCTGATCACACTTTTTTCCCCCCTAACTTACTCTCTGGAGTGGTTTTTGTTCTCCAGAGGGTGTCCAGCTGCTGTGCCGACACCCAGAAATTAGGAGTTTTCAACATCTTTCTGTGCTGATAAGGATACAGAGATGCTTTTTGGGGGGGGATGAATGACCTGATCACACTTTTTTTTCCCCTAACTTACTCTGTGGAGTGGTTTTTGTTCTCCAGAGGGTGTCCAGCTGCTGTGTCTCATCGACAAGGCTGCTGACGCCTGTCGCTACCTGCAGACCTACGGCGAGTGGAATCGTGCAGCTTGGCTGGCAAAGGTGTGTCATTCCCCAGCTTCCAGTTTGCCAAACTACCTCCTCAGCATATGTATGAAGGCTGATGAGGGTGCTGAAGTGCTCTAAAGTTAAATAACTGAAAAGTTAAATCAGTTTGAAATACCATCATCAGTTCTTCCCATGTCTTAAGATCCAATGAGCCAATCCATTCAATCAGCTTTGGCAGGTTCTTCAGCCTTTTAACTCCACAAAAAGGGCCTAAAAAGGGTTGGAATACTCAATTTTCTAATTTTTGAGCAGTGGTTTGTGAGGTTGCCTATAGCTGCAGCAGTACAAAGTTTGTAATGATCTACAAATCCACTTCTGGAAGTCAGTAAGCAACTAGGCAGTGGATTTGTGCTGAGCTCCATGTGATGTGTGCTCATTTCAAACTTAGCACCACTCATCAATTTGCATCACCACCTGTTTTGGTTTGCAGACATAATTACAGTAAGACTGCCTAGACACAGCATTACCTCCCCACGTTATAATTGGCAGGAGTCAGTAAGGATTTTTCATTGTCTCTGAGGAAGTTTCTGGTATGTTTCCTGAAGAAAGCATGGCAAATTTGTACTCAGATTTTCTACATGAGTGAATCCTGCTTTTAAGAAAAATAAAGGTGTTTTGTCCTTAAGTCTTCAATAAGGGGTGAAGATTTCTAACTTCTTCATACTTGGGACTATAAAAAGCTTGGGGTAAAAATAACGTTAATGACATGTAAAAATTCAGTGACCCGAGGGGAGTACTTTTATACCTAGATATTTCTCAACCCTTCTTTATGTTGTATTAATTCAAGGGATAGGTGTACTTTTTATTAATAACTGATAGTTTCAGCAGCTTTTCCTTCTGACACCTTGGCTTTCCCACCTCCCCAAGGTCCGTTTAAACTCGGAGGAATGTGCTGACGTGCTGAAGCGGTGGGTGGATCACCTTTGCTCTCCACAAGTCAACCAGAAGTCCAAGGCCATTCTTGTCCTCCTGTCACTTGGATGCTTTACCAGAGTGGCAGAGATGTTGCACAGGTAAACATGGAACAGCACAACCTGTATTTAATTTTGTCCAGAATCAGACAAGATGTAGTGACTCAGATGTCAAGGGGGACTCTGCAGTTCCTGACATTTGTTTCTCCTTTAGCATGTTTTTCTGGAATTAACTTCAACCTCAGCAGTGCATCATTTCTGTAGGCTGCAACTGCTACATTTTTAAATTTACTGCAGGCTTTAAGATTGCAAGCACCCACTGACCAAGCAGCAATGATTTGTAGTAACTGTGATTTTTTTCTGAGTAACTTGAGCCTTGATCTTTCAAACTGCATCAAATGCAAGTTACTTTGAGTGCAAGGGAAGATACACAGAGGTTTTCTAAAACTTTCTTACAAGTGTTTTGGTGCAATGTCCTGGAATACTTTCCTGGTTTGTATGCTAACAAATGATTCTCTCTTTTTTTTCCCATTTCTCAGCATGAGGTACTTTGATAGAGCAGCTTTATTTGTAGAAGCTTGTCTGAAGTACGGGGCATTTGAAGTTAATGATGATACAAATATCCTTTTCTTTGAAATCCTGTCTGCATCTGTGTGGTCATACACAGTTGAGTATGTGTGAACCTATGTTAGATGAACTAATCTGCATAGAAATAGGAGTTCCAGCTTTTATCTTCCAGGTTGTGCAACTTGGGGGAAGTATAAAGAAACAAGTAAAAAGGTGTAATTTCCATTATTACCTTGTCCTGATGACCTGTGAGGTCTGAGGTCTGGAATACAAACTAAAACTGAAAAAAATACAGTGATAGGAGAGAAAAGAGGGGATGATAAAATGTTCTTGGAAATAATTGCTGCAGCCTGTATAGTGCAATCAGTGGTTCACTTTATGTCAGGAAAAAAAACCCCTTTCTTGAACCCCTTTGTACACCATAATATTGTTTCAGTGACTGATGTCCTTTCTGAAGGAGTCAGTTCTGAGACAGTGCAAACAAAGAAACTAAAGGTCCCTATCAATGAGCTGAAAATGCAGTAAGTATCATAAGAGGTGGCTAAAGAATTGCTCACTAAAATCTGCACATCTGACCTGGTGTTCTGGAAACACTGAGCAGTGTCTGCAATTTTTGTACTGTATGCAATAAGTAATAATGCATAATAATATTACGTATGTAAGTGATACCTGATCCTGGTTTGTGGAGTCATTACTGATGTCACCTTGTAAATAAAAAAAGCCACTAATAAGTCATGTAGATAACTCAGAGTCTAATTAACAAACAAATCCTATAATGTGACCTTATTTTTTTTTTTAATTTCTATTCAAAGTTACACCATTGTGTCATGGTAGGTATTTATGCATATCTGAAATGTATCTGTTGTAGTTTATATCACTCTACACATTGCTTGATATTCATTCAACAATAGGATTTAAAGCAACTTTGTTCTCTTTATTTGTGCTGAAAAGTATTGGATTAACACAACTGACAGCCATTTCACACCGGGGGAGCAAAGGAGTAAGAAGGAAAAAAAAGGCTTCTGAGTTTTTTCATTGTGCTGTTAATTTGTGTTTTCCTTAATGCTTCATTTACATAAATTGATCCATGCTGTGTATGCAGATTATGCCAGAAGCTTGAAGCTGCTGGGCTTCAAACAGGGAGCTGTTCTCTTTGCCTCCAAAGCAGGAGAAGCTGGGAAAGAGTTACTGACTGAACTCAAACAGCCCAAGGAGGAGGTGACACAGGAGTAAGAATTTCATGTTTATGAGCTGATCTGGCTTGTCAGACTGAGATTCCACTGTGTGAAAATACATCTTTCTCTTGGATCACTCTAATAGCTGATTTGTGTGATTTGAGCCCATACTGTTAAATGTGTTTGAAGTCAGAATTAAGAACTGTGGCGTTGTTTCTTTTTGTTAAAATTATCTCCACTTTCACAAGAGGGGAAAGAAGCCTGTGATAAAATTATACAAGAATATTTCAACTTCTTCAGCTGTAGCAGGAATAAGATTTTAAAGTGTGCTGAAAGAGTTGCATACCTGTGTAAAAGTCCAGTCCATTTACTTCTAGAAATCAAACCTTTATAGGACTTCAGTACTGTTGTATTTATATGTATAAATGATTGAGCCTGTACTATAAAATTATAAATATATTTAAAAATAAACACAGATCACAAAGCACACGGTTCTTCCCTGGAACATTGTGTTTTCTCAGTCCAGTTTTTCAGTTTAAAATTCCTGTTATTTTAGATCAGTTCACTGTAATGTCATTTCATAACTGTCTGGAATGGAATCTGTAACAGGTTCACTTACCAATGTTACTCTCCTGACATTCCAAAAATCCATGAAATGTCCTTTTTTTTCAATTAAGGTGTTGTTCTGTTCCATGTCATTTTTAAGTGTGCACTCCCTGCACAGCTTGGGAACTAAATTCTGCCTTATGTTGCCTGGGTCATCGGATCAAAGGCTGGGAGAAGTATCCCAGGAGCATCAGGGTGGGCTCCTGCAGGACAGGCAGGACACTGCTGGTGCTGTCCCAGTCACTGTTTTGTTTGTTATTTGAATGTGTGATTAACAATATGGTCCAAAAAGCCAAAATTCTGGCTTTTTCATTAGATCCTTCTAACCCTAACACATCTGATGATCCAGATACTCGAGGATGCCACCAAAATCATATCCTCCCATTTGTGTGCCAGCATTTCAGTATTTAAGTATTTGTTTGCATTATTGTTTCTTGTGTCAGATGTATCTTTTCTGTGTGTTACTGGTGAGGAATTTTACAGCTGGGGAGCTGTAAAAGCGACATTGCCCTTGCAAATTGAAGACTGTGGCGTGGGAAAAATAGTCTGGGCTAAAAAATTAAGTTCTTCCTTTTCCCACCTTTTTGGAGCTACTGAAGTTTAATATGTTGTAGTGAAAAAAATCCTGTAAAATGTCTCTCATTTGAACGTAATTGGTGGCTTATCTACTTATCTAATCCAATCTACATTGGATTCTCCTTATGCTTGAGTATTGTGGATATGTGTTCTACATTCCTTCCTGGAGGAGCATCAGCTTTGGGACATCTCTAACTGCACAAACTTTTTGGTTCAAATCTAAAATAACGTTTCCAATAAAACTGGAAAGGTTGGACTTGTCAATAATCTTGTTGAATATAAATTGAAAACGTGAGTTTCATCATTCTGAGTAGAAAAGTGAGAGTTATAATTGCAATGTATCTTCTTTTTTCCTGCCACATCTTACATAGATCATAAAATACTTTGTTCAGTGTATGGTGAACTGTGTTATATAGTTACTGTAGCTTGGGAAAATAAGTACACAAGAAAATTTGCCTTAAGTATTAACTGTTGAGAAACAGAATTAAGTAAAATTTGACTGTCATTACCAGTGGCCTAAATTCTGTCTCACATTGACCACTCCAACACTCCTCAATCCCTGCTCTTATTTTTCCCAGCAGTGCTCATGGATGGGGTTACTCCAGAGTTACTGTGAGCACACACAGGCTTGTTCTGTGACAGATCACATTCAGTTGTTTGTCAGTGAGTCTCTGGAATAAATCTGCTTTAATATGCACTTGGATTTGTAATTAATGTTTTTAAAGAAACACATTTCAAAGGCCTTTTAATACTGAATGTTTCTATAAAAGTGTACAGGCTGCAGTACACTGTGTGACATCCCCTTGATGATGAAAATGGAGTGTAAAAGTGATTGAAAAGTTTATTTAGATAATGTTGCAGTCTCACTACAATAATAAAAAGATTTTTAAAATCTCTGTGTGTCTTGATTTAATACAACACCATCATCTGCTGCCTTGGGATTGAATGTTATTGTGTAACCATTGTCATTGTGCCTTCAGGACAGGAACAATGCTCAGGGCTGGGTTTAACAGGGGAAGTGATTATCCTTTGTACAACTGAGTCACATTTTCCATATTAGTACTAATGAAACATTGTGTTTGTGTCATATTAATTCCCAAGCTTTACTAGCAAACATAAAATTTGTGTGGGTTAAATTAGAGCAGGACATGGGCTGCACATCCTGATTTTTGAAAAGCACGGAAATAAGTGATGAAAGAAAATCCCTCCCTTTCTGTTTTTATGCTGCCCCATAAACAGTCTTAGAAAGAAAGGCAAGTTGAGGTTTTCTTTCAGTCTTGAAAATCTTAGATGAGTGATTATGATTATGTGATATTAGGTTTATTTCCATGCTATTTGCTGAAATTTTTGGGCCCCTTTCATATGTTAAAATTCCCCTTCCACCTTTCTGTTTTCTCCTCCTTCCCTGTGAATGTACCAGCGGAATATGGGATCCAGGATGATGGGAGAGGTGCAGCTCCTGAGCAGGGAAACCCAGGGTTATCTGTCAGACAAACTCAGCAGGTGGTAAAGGCAAGGTTGTCAAATACTTCTTTATTGGCCCAGCTTAATGGTTTTCTTTTTGAGAATCACATCCCCAAGTTGAAAATACCTTTTTTTCCCATGTCATTGTCGCTGCTACTTCATTTAGCAAATGCTCCTGCAGGTCAGTGCAGTTCCCACTGACAAACTCCCTTTCAGTGGCTGCTTTCCAGAGGGTTATGGAGTGATAATATTCTGCATTGTTCAAACCAGATGCCAACAGGTGTTTTTTAAAAAAGAAAGGCAGTGTTATTACTTTTCACCCCCGTGTGGCAGGAGATTAATAGAGTTATATTGCACTTGCCTGGCTCCTATTTCACTTGCTGTAACTAATAAAAAGCTGTAGGCAACAAATCTCAGTTGCAAGAAGAAGAAGGTCATCTTTGTGCTTTTCTTTTGTGAGTGGTCACTTTTTTCAAACACTTGTTTTGTGTTATGGCCCTCGTGAGTCAGTCCTTTTTTACTCTGAGCCTGCTTTTGGAATCCAACCACAGATTCACAAATAATAGTGTATTTAGGTGACCCTTTGAAAATTATCACAGGCTCTGTATCCCATCTGGAATTTACTATGCAGTTCTTTTCTATTGCTTCAGCTCTAGCATTTTCTTGTGTTAGGGAAAACTAGCAAGATTGCTGCTGCAGGTGTCATTTTCATTTTCATTTGAATCTTATCTTCTTGTCTCCTAAATGAACTTTTTCCTGATGTTTGGTAACCAGCTCCTTTTCTTTTTGCAGAATAGAATTGCCTTGGGAGCAAGAGAACATGTATTGAAGCAATGGACCTAATGTTTGGAGAACAACTGGGGATCCTTGGGGTGGAAAATATGGTAATAATAATAAAAAATAATAATAATAACTGTCCTCTTTAATATAATTTCATTTGCCTTAGAAAGTCCTTGCAAAGTAGCTATTCCAGATGAATTTCTGGGGGATAAGGGCATCCTGGGCACTAGCCATTAATACAGCAGTTTGGATTCTTGTTGCACAAGAATTCCACTTCTTTTCCTGCCAGATAAAGTGTCTTTATCTAAACCAGAGAATTATGAGCGTTGAAAGCCATATGAACATAAGCTGATATTTTAAGAATAATTTGATCTTTCTTCATAATCAGAAGGACTTCTGAGTTATTTTTGGCCTGTGTTGACTGAGAACAAAATCAGAAAGCCTTTTCTTGGCCTCTCAGGAGGACCAGGCAGGGATTTTCTAATTAAAGAGGTCCTGGCTGGAGAGGTTTGTGGCTGGAGAGAGGAGACTTGGCTGGACTGCCCTGACTGGGAGGGTTTCCACCTGCAGCCAAAGCCACGTGCTGAAGGAAGGTTTCTCTGAGCATCCACATCTCAGCTGAGCCAAGATCATCCCTGTCATTACTCTGCAGCTTCTTCTGAACAAGTTAAGGTAAGCCAGTTCTTCTCTCAGATATCAGCAATATTAATTATTTTTTACCCTTGACTAACAGGAGAATTCCCCCAAATGCCTTTTCTGCTCTTAATTCTTCGAATTACCTGGCACATTTTTGCAGCTTTTTGGCTGTCCCTGACGTCTTTTTTTGAATAAGGGAGTGTGTGCTGTCCATCTCTCAGCTAGGACCTATGTAGTTGCACAGGCCCAGGGCTCCTCCAGTCCCTCTGGAGCTTGATCCATGTGGAATGTGCTCTCCTGCCCTCCTTCACCTCCCTCACACCCACCCTGCTCTCCGACATCCCCACTCACGTGTGGTGCTTGTGTGGCAGAGTCATCAGCAGCAGGAAATCATTAAAAGGGAAAAGACAATCCCAAAACACACACAAACACACACAAAACCAAACCAAAATCCAACCCAACCAGCCAAACAACAGCAACAACATCTGCTTGCTTGCATGCCATCCTTCCCTGGCACAACTGATTGGTTTGGAGTACTTGTTTGCTTGTTTCTTAGTTCCTGACAGACCAGAAATTCTATTTCCACAGTCTGAGAGGATTGATATAAAATTATCAGTGTCAGTTTTTTTACTTTCTCTCTGTTGCACAACTAAATACTGCAAAATACTATACAAATAACACCTGCAAAATACTATACAAATAATGCTGGCAAAATACTATACAAACCAGCTCTATTTGTGAAAAGAAGGCAGGCATAGCCATTTCTCCAAACTGGAACAAAGTGGAGTATTTTCTTTCTCCCTTACCTCTAGAAAAATAGTTCTTAAATACTTATCAAGCCATGGAGACTTTTCTTTCTGACTGTTTCTTCCAGTTCTACTCTGTGGTTTACCTCAGGATCTGCAGTTTTTCCACTGCAAAGCTAAGCCTGGCTTTGATTAAAAGCCAGCTGAAAGGCAGATTAATGCATTGCAAGGAAAAGCAGCCTTGCTAATAGGAAAAGAGAGCAGGAAGGTAATTTGTCAGAGATCACCTGGTCCTGGATGTGATGTTTTCTGGTAGCAGCTTTTTCTCCCTGTAGGACTAAGCCAATGTGTGGGGAGTTTATTATTATTCTGTGCCACAACCATCTCATCAAAAAGCCAAGAGACATTCTTTGAACTGAGCTGAAATCATCTGTTTATCCTTTCTGACTGCTTTGCAGGCAAATTCCTCAGCCACGAGAGTGTTTGCAAAGCATGTTTTTCTCTTTCCCGTTCCACTACATTTTCACGTTTGATGGACTTTTGAAGTGTTTGTGTTTCTGTGAAATTCCAGCGTTTTGTGCTGATATCTGATGTGACTTCAGGAACACAAGTCCTGTGAGGAGCAGCTGAGGGAGCTGAGGTTGTTCTGTTGGAAGAAAAGAGGGCTCAGGGGAGACCTTGTGACCCTCTGCAACTCCCTGAGAGGGGGTTATGGCCAGGTGGGGTTTGGGCTCTTCTCCCAGGTAACAAGTGATAGGACAAGGGAAAACAGCCTCAAGTTGCACCAGGGAAGGTTAAGGTTGGATAGCAGGAAAAATTTGTTCACTAGAAGAGTCTCCTCAGTAAAGTGGTGGAGTCACCATCCCTGGAAGGCTTCAAAAAACAAGTGGATGTGGCACTTCACAATATGGTTTAGTGGGCATGGTGGTATCAGGTCAAAGGGTGGACTTGATCTGGGAGGTCTTTTCTCAACTTTAATGATTCCATGATTATTTAATTTATTACCATTATTATAATTATTATTATTATTGTTGATATAAATATTGTTGTTATTGTGTTTATCATTCTTTCCTCCTTACTGCCCTCAGTAATCTGTCACGAGCAGCTTCCCTCCACAGCTTCAGTTTTCCCTTATCCTAAGACTCCTTCCCCATCCCCTCTGGCTTTAAACTCACCATTAACAGCCCTAATAACGTGTTATTCCATTAAAATCCTGGAAGGAGAGTTTCCAGCTCCTGCAGGAGAGGGCAGCAGAGATCAGCAAATGGAGAGGTTTGGGGCCACTTGCGCAGGGAAACAAACTGAACCAAGGGCTCGAGTTTTTTCTTTCCTTCTATTCAGTCCTTAAGGAGTGGAAGCTTCCAGGCACCAGCCAAGCAGAAACAAGCAGATATAGATTTTAGTGGCAGCTGTAAATAGCTGCAGACTGTTGGGAAAGGAAAGAAGGGCATTGAGGTTGTCCAGTTTTCTTATAAGTAGGAGTTCAGGTCATTATTAAACAAAACCACTTGAAATCTGTTCTGATTTAGCAAGTAAGAAATGCTTGAAAATGCATTAATAAGTATGATCTAAAACATTATTTTGCATCTAATGCCTGCAGGGTAGGGTTTGCTTTTTTTTGCTTGGTGGCTTGTTGTGGTCAAGTCTTGTTCAGTTTATTTTTATGCTGAAGGATTTCCTCTCAATTCTTTACAGTAAAGGGAAGATTTTCTTCCTAGAAAGCACTGAGAGAAGATTTAATGCACACATAGAAATTTCAAAGTGTGTCCTGTGTTCAAGCAACAGAAGTGAACTGTTCCTGCAGTTACTTGGAGGATCAGAGGATGGTTGTGCCAATAATCCCCAGTAACTTCCTGGCAGCTTTTCAGTGATCACAGGACCTTGTTCTTCGTGTTTATGTGTTGGAAGAAGAAATGAGCAGAGAAAATTTATGACAGGAAAAGATCTCTCTGATGGTTTTCGAAGACACATCCCTCAGCACTTGCTGGTATGGCTGTTCCTGGTGAGCAGCAAATTGTTTGTGAATTTTAATATGATTTTAGTATATTTAAGTAAACTAAAAAGCACTGGGAGCACAATTGGCCAGAGGCACCGGTGTTGGGACAACAGATATGCTGGAATAATCTTTTATTATTGTTATTAAAGCTTCTAACTCTTGATTGACACACGAAACTCTCTTATCAGCTTCACAGTATCCCCTCTGAGGGGATACCAAACTGAACAACTTCTTTTTCAATGTGTATTTATCATGGTGCTTAAAGCTCTCCTTGAGATATTTCTGAGCCCAGAGCAGTTTCAGTTTAGCAGGAAGCTATCTCTGCATTTTCAGCTGGAAAACAAACACAGAAAAAGGTTGTTTGATGTTTAAGGTCCCTTCCAACCCAAACCATTTTATGGTTCTATGATCCTCCCACCTCTCCTGAACTTCCTCATTTTCTTACTCTTTCTGTATTGCAGGCTCATGAATTATATGGGTTTGTGGACCAGGAAGGTATGTTTGTACCTTGAACATCATTGACATCATTTCTCAAAAAAAGAGCACAGCTTGTCAGGAAGAAAATGCACAAAAACCCCTGAGGACACACATTGTGCAGTGTCTTTACAAAAGAAGGGTTTGTGACAAACAGGAGGGTGAATATTGGCTGATGCTTTCTTCAGATACAGATGATGTATTTTATGAAGCAAACAATTTTATTTTAAAGCACAGGCCTGGTCATGCTCACAGCATGAACCTAGGGATTTAAAAAGTGATTATATATGTATAAGGAGCTCATAGTCCTTATTGAACTGGTCCCCTCCCAGTTTGTATTTGGCTCTGGGCTCCTGTTTGGTGTCTCCCCCGGGGCTGGGGGGTGGCAGGGGGCAGTGCTGGCAGCTTCTGGGCTTCTGTGGCTGTTGGCTGGAGCTGCCCCAAAAGATGCCCCCGTGCCCATGGGTTTGGGGGCTGCTTTGTCTCAGCTCCTGGGAGCTGTTCTCACTTTGGGCTTGTTCTCCCAGGAGTCTGAGCAGGTAGAAAGGTGCTCTGAGTGATGAGGGTTACTGAGCCTTGAAGGCAGCTCAGCCTGACAGCAGCTGCACCCCAGGACAGGGATAAATTGCTTACATAAATAAAGATGATGCAAGCACTGGCAATGCCAGGGGAGCTCCCTCCCAAAAGCAATTCTGGGTTCACTAGTGCAGCCTTTGCTCAGCTCTCTTGTTCTAAGAGATCTGAGAGGTGATTTTCCCTCTCCCAAAAGCAAAGTTGGGCCACAAGGCAGGGCTACACCAGTTTCCCTGCTCTGTGCTTGTAGGTCTGGCTGTTTCTGGGGTTTTTGTCATTTATCTTCATGTGAGTCAGGAATATCTGTTTTGAGAGTCCATTTCCTTTTCTTTTTAACGTATCTCCTTCTTATGGTTTCTTGCTCTGTTGGTGGGCACTTCTAAAGAGGCCTTTTTGGTAGATTCATTCACAGGTAAGCAAAAATGTCACTGTTCATACTTGAGTGCTGGAAAGGCCAGAATGCTCATGAAGACAAGCAGCCTGATTAGAAATCAGTTCCTGACACTTCCACAGAACCAATTAACCAAGCTGGAACACCCTATCTAATGCTGGATGCATGGAACTGCTTGAGCACTGTCTGATGCGTGGGCATGGTGGGACAGTGGCAGAGGAAGCTGAAGCAATTTTCTCTAAGGCTTTAAGTAACTTTTGTCTTTTTTCTCCAACCCTCATCCTCGTGGATATCCATGGAATCCCGGAATGGATTGGCTTTGGCTTGGGAGGGACCTTAAAGATCATTGAGTTCCAACCCCCTGCCATGGGCAGGGACACCTTCCACTAGCCCAGGTTGCTCCAAGCCCCGTCCAACCTGGCCTTGGACACTTCCAGGGATGGGACATGCTGGTAGTCCAATGTCCTGTCTCTTTAGGTGGGTTTCAGAAAGGCTCTATGCAGGTAAGATGTGTGATTTTTTTCTTTTTGTTACAATATGCAGTGCAGCTACGTGGTGCTTTGCATTAAAATCAAAGGAATGACTACCAAATTCTGGATTTACCCATTTACCTTGGGATCACATTCTGAATACTGAGAGTCAGAATCTATATGGTCTATATTGTCAGTATTTTTTTGTGTTAGTAGAGTATTTTTCAGAGTAACTAAATGTAACTTTTAGAGAACTACCCCTCCGTATATCAAATATTTATGTGACTTCTAAAGTATAAAATTAGACTTGATGACAAAAAAATAAGGGAAAAAACCCACCAAATTTTTTTTATTTCTCTTTTTCAACAGTTACAGAGAGGTAGTTCTCTAAAAGTTACATTTAGTTACTCTGAAAAATACTAAGGCAAGAAAAACCCGACAATATAGACAATATTTTCCCCCATTTTTCTGACTCTCAGTATTCAGATTGTGTGATTTCAGTTTTAATCACCTTATTGCTGACAAGTGTCTCAACTGCTTTTTGAGATCCACTTGGTTGCTATTGATTTTTTTTTTTACTCACTGGTTTCTTATGAATAAGAGGAACTGGCTTTCTCCTGGCAGATCTTCCCCATCTTTTTCCTCTTTCAGTCCCTTAGAAATGATAACATGTTCTCACAGAGGAATGACTTACACTGAAAGGCTCAATTCCCTCCAAAAATCTTTCCTTCTTTTCATGTCTCTGTAGGATTTCAGCCTTGCCAGCTCGTCTCCCAAGTTCCATGCTGCTTATGTATGTCACTATTGAAGGCAGTTTTCTTGTCACTGTCTCTGTGGCAGAGGGTTTTTATGGCAGCAATTATCTCAGAATGAATACTTTGTTGGGATTAATGATTTCAATTAATGTCCTTTTGGTTTGGTTTTTTGTTGGGGTTTTTTTTGTTTGTTTTAAGTTTCTGTGTGCAAATCGTGGGCTGCTGTTTAATTTTGTCTTCCAAACTTTTAATTATTTGAAGTTTTGCTCTTTTCTACTAACAGTGTCACAGGTTCCCTGTGGGAGTCCAGGTCAGGATTCAGTAACAAAACCGAGTGAAGAGTTAATTGCTTGGGTTCTATCCCATCCTATTGTCTGCCCTCTGACCTAATAGTTAAAATCCTTAAAATGACATAGCTGATGGGAACAGTTGCATTCACACGAGGTGAATAATCTCCAAGAGAGCTTTTCAAATTCTCTGTGATGCATCTTCAGGATGTGACTGAGCAGAGCTTTCCAATTGCACCCCAGCTGAGGGTCTGCCCAAAGATTCCTTGTGTACCACGCCTTCCCTAAATTCATCCAAGTTATTCAAAGAGAATCAAATGGCAATGGATGTAAAAAAAAAAACAAAAGTCAGCAAAGAGAAGTCATATTTGCTTTGAAAGTTTGTAGAAAAGGGTTGGATTCTTTTCTGCGAGTTTGGCAGGTTCTGATTCAGCTCTGGCAGGAATTATTCAGGGAAAAAAGATGGATTCTGTGTGAGAGAGAGAGAGAAAATACACATAATTCCCAGGGAGTCTTGACAGTCTGTGCAATTATCCTGATTTCTGACATCTCTGGACAGTGGGAGAGGATAAAAATGAAGTTCATATTTGATATACATGAATTCTTATGGCAGAAAAGCCAGCTTGTCTCCCAAGGTGCCATGTGATGTGCCCCACAGTCTCTGGTAAGGCAGGAGGTCAGCTCTTAGATGCCCTCTCCAGATTTAGAGCCTCATTTAAAATTACAACTTCTGCTAAAAATCCATGTACTGTATTTCCAGACTGAACTGGCCCAAATTCAGCTTTTAGCCACTCACCATGAAGGCAGGCTGGGGGTGTTCTGTGTGCCAAAGCCAGGGGGGAGCTGCTGGGTGCCAGCCAGGTCCAGCCCCTGGGCCAGGGGGATTGAGTGGCACAGTGCCTGGCACTGCCAGGGTCCCCCAGCTCCCTGGCAGAGAGGACACATCATGTGGGCACAGCAGGATGGACCCACAGCCCAGGGTTGTCACTGCTGTCCCCCCTGCACACACAGTTTAATCATTTTACAATATCAGGCAAGTTACCTGCCCAAAGGAGAAAAAACCCAGACATGGATATGCTAAAAATATTTCCCATGCTGCTGATGGATAAAGAGTGATCACTAACCTGTCCTTGGCAACACATTTCAGTGACATTTCTATACAGAAATTATAGCTTCATCTCTTATTTTTAATGGGTATCAGGGGTTATAATACAGCTCAATTCAGGCCTGTAATGTTGCTCTCTGTTTCTGCGTGGTCTCCTAGAACGATGTTCAGGGGCAGCAACTTTCACTGCTCCCTTCTATGAGGCAACAAATATGGTGTTCAACACCACTGGACACAGAATAAAACCAAACATCCAGTGGCAGCTGTGACAGATATCCCTAAGGAATGTGATTCGCTTTAAATATTGTTTACAGACTGATTGATGGAGACTCTAAAGCACATCTGGCTTGATGCTGCAAGAACTCACTTTGTCCCGTGCTATCAAGTGAATCCAGAGCATGAATTCAAATTGAGTGGGAACATTATGATCATCAGTGTTTGCTGATGGATTTGTTTGTTTGGTTGGTTTGGATTTTTTTTTTTAAAGCAGAAGCTGCCATCTCTTCTAGCTGGCAAATCAGCAACTTTTACGAGCTATCATATTTTCCCATCTCGTACCCAGCAAAATCATTTTGCCGTGGCCGTTTTGCAAATTAAACTTTAATATTACGGGAAGGTTGTAACACATGTTTTCAGTCAGATGTGAAGCTATAACAGAGGGGGACACTCCTGGTGCAGTGCTTGGTTTCTGCTGCAGCACAGAGCGATGTCACCTGAAGGGCTGCACTGATCCATCTTGGTTCCATTTAATAGAAGAGGAGTTAAAGTGAGGTAAAGCTGAGCCAGTACCAATAAACAATTTACCATAGAAAGGCTTCTCCTTAGAACTGTTGACTCTACAATCTCAAAAGTGATGGCCCTGCCTTTCCTCTTGGCAGGAGGTTTGGATCCTACACCTTTCTCTGCCCCTCAGCTACCCTGTGGGCAGGTCACTTGATTTTTTTCTCTTCTGTGCAGGAAAAAAAAAAGTGAGGGTGATTTCTCTCTTCCTATAGCAAATTCTCTGAAACCAATAGATTAAAAAGTGCTACATAACAGACTAGGAGTTTACAGAGTGCAGATTCAGCACTGAAAAGACGAACAAGGCAGGTGGAAAACTATATCATGCATTTTATTACATATTCAGTGGTTATTATTGCAAAATCATGAGATGAGAAAAGTCTGCAGTGATCGTATTTTTTCCTGAACCTTTGCTGAGTCCTGCAGTGGCATCTCTTGTGAACATGATGTGTTTGCTCCCACTGATTCACTCACAGGTTGCAGTGCAGACACCTAAGGCTGCCCAAAACATCCCACGGGGAAGAAATTAAGGTTTCATAACAGACATAATAACATAATAACGAGATGTCAACACTCCCCAAATATACGACCCATTAGTGGCAGAGAAGGGTTCCTGTGACCCAAGTGCCCAAAGCAGCTCAGATGAGCTTTCCAAAGCAGGAGGGATCTTCTGGGAATACTGGTCAGGCTCTTCCAAACAGACATAAAGCAGGTTGGTTTCCTGAAAAACAGGATTTCACTAAAAATAAGCAAGAGGGATCATCTTAGGACAAGGCAAATGAAGCAGTTGGAAGAACTCGTATCCATAAAACTGTCCTCATCCTGATCCTTCCAGTGTTGTCTGGTGCAATTTTGTTTAAAAAAATGCACAAAATTCACCAAGATTTTCCGTGGCATAAAAGCAGCGAGACAATTTTCCAGTAAAAAAATTCAAGGTAGGTGGGTCAAAGGGGCCTGGGGAGTATTGTGGTGCATGGGATTTAGAATGACAGTGAATACCTCTGTCAGAATTGGCTGTTCAGAAATTAATTATCCCTCTCAAGCCCCCGAAGCTTTTGTTTAAATGCAGGTGGTCAAACTGTGTTCATCATCACTAATTCAGGCCTCAGAAATGCACAACAGGTTAGTGATAATTATTTTGATATTGATGAAATGCAAAGGTTGCATTTAGTAAAACACCTTGTTCTAAACTGGATCTGGTTTCCTCTATTAAGTTCCAGTTTTTCCTGCTGTATGTAAAATTTCATTCATACAAAGAAAAATATGGGTGGAACATATTACAGTTGTCGTGGATGATCTTTATAGAATTATTGGGACTTGCTGCTTATAATTTTCCTCTGGCAGCATTTTGAGCCCAAATTTAAAATCCTCTAAACAAAACCAAACCATGAGCTGCTTGAGGTGGTGACTGTTTTAGATTCTCTTTGATCCCTCTGCAGGCCCAGGCCTAATTTAATGAATTTGTTCATACATTTCAGTTTTTGTTTATTTTCAAAAAAGGTAACAAATTGGAATTAAAAATAATAGAAAATAGAAAAAAGAAGCCATACTGCTGGTTTTCTCCTAAGAAATCCTTTCAGATACACATTGGTGACACAAAATTAACAGAAATGGCCTCAAGTTGCACCAGGGGAGGTTTAGGTTGGATATTAGGAAAAATTTCTTCACTGGAAGAGTGGTCAGGCATTGGAACAAGCTGCCAAGGGAGGTGGTGCAAGTGAATGAAACTTTGCTGTATTCCAGCCTTCCCTGTCACATGAGGAAACAGAAATACTCTCTCTATTTATGATGGTAGCTGCAATACTGAGGAATGATGCAGCTCTTTGATTTGCAGTGTTGTTTTATACTTCATCTTCTAAGTTTAGGCAGGACAGAAGTTGCAAGACCTTCAGACAGCTTCTGGCCCACAGAACACTGAGAGTTTTGTAAAAAATCTGTTTGACCAAAAAGTGAGTTTTTAGTTGGCTAAAGTCCTGCAAATTTGTTTATCATCTTCTGAAAACAAGTTTATCTCTTACATTATCCCCTGAGAAGTATTCATAACTTCTGATCAGTCTGTGAGCCTGCAGTCAGTTGATAGGTTTGTTTGATGCTGTGGACCAGATAAAGGAAGAAGAGTCTTTCCTGTAGCCAAATCTCACCTGGGGCTGGTCTCAGAAGGTGAAAACTGAATAAAAGGTTTCATTTTCCCTAGAAAATGCAATTTGTTGGGACTGAAATTTTCATAGAATCATAGAATAGCTGAGTTGGAAGGGACCTGAAAGATCACCTCATTCCACCCCCCTGCCATGGGCAGGGACACCTTCCACTAGCCCAGGTTGCTCCAAACCCCTGTTGTCCATCGTGCCCTTGGACACTTCCAGGGATGGGGCAGCCACAGCTTTTCTGGGCAACCTGTGCCAGGGCCTCCCCACCCTCACAGGGAAGAATTTTTTGCTAATATCTAATCTAAACCTACTCTCTCTCAGTTTGAAGCCATTCCCCCTTGTCCTGTCCCTTTCCATCTTTCCTGTAGGCTGCCTTCAGCATCTGATTGCAAACCCACATCTTACAGCTAACATTTCCATGTCTAGGAAGGAACCTGGTCCAAGAGGACATCGGAGTCAGGTCAGCAGCCTGGAGGTCACACGTGCCTGAACACCTGGACACCAAGTTGTTAAATCCCCAGGAGTATTTGCTTTCCCCTTGCATTTGGGCAACAAAAAACTACAGGTAACTTTTGTCTTTCCAAGCTACTGCAGAATGAATTCCTGTTGTCTTGTCACTCCCAATTCAAAGTTCTTCCCTGACCTCTCTCTCTCTCCACTCCCATTTCCTCCAGCATCCTCTTTGTAGCTGGAATGGTGACTCAGGCTCAAGCCCTGCTGCATCTTTGCTGACTCAATATCTCACAAGAGACCTTTGCAATGTCTGGTTATATATAATATATAACCAATATCTCATGCAATAAGGCAACCAGGTCACCAGATTCTGAGCTGGGCCAGCAGGTTAAGGTAGAGAGCACAAGGCATTGGTCAATACTGCTCTCATCATCTCCAGAAAACTTTTCTCTCAAGTGGTTTATTCCCACTCCAAATCAGAGGAAGCCAAAAAGGGAGTGCTGACTTGAGGGCATCCACAGTGTGTATTTATTAAAAAGAAGCTTTCAAGAGAGGAATGTGTGAGCTAATGCAGTCCTAGAGCAACAGTAACTCGTGCTTCAACAAGTTGGGTGCATTTTTGTGTCTGTGGCTGATTACTTGCCCCTACTTGTCAATGCTAATGATCTCCTGCTAAATGAATGTTCAGATCTTAGTGGTCAAGAGACAACAACTGCCAGGCTGTCAGAGAATGGGTTTCCTCACACCTCTGGGCCAGTGAGGGGGAGTGTAAACACATTTATTTAGCACAAGGTTGGTTGGTGTCCAAGCATGTGACAGAAAAAACCCAAAAATGAGAGCAAAACCAAGACACATTTCAAATAACAAAAGCCCAAACCATCAGAGCATGTCATAATGCCCTTGTCATTTAACACCTTGAATCAAAAATTGCTAAGAGAGATTTTTGAATCTATATCAGAGATGTTTTATTTTTAAGGAAACTAGGGTACACATGTACTGGGAACAGCACAGATTGATTGTCCAAGGGCAGAAGGTTAAGTGATTGGCATCTCATGATCTCCTTACACTCTGGTTTAATGTCTGAAAAATATGTTTTCACTGCCTGCATAAATTACACTCTCCAGTTTATCTTAAGAGACGTTACCTTTCGAGTTTCAATTGGCATCCAGGTATTCCAGCCATGAACTCCTCCACACAGATCACACGGCTGAACTATTAAAAGCTTTTGTTAAGAGGGGGAAAAAGTATGCTCCTGAACTATTGGAAAGTTCAGGAGGTGAAAAAACATTTCCTGATTTGAAAATCAAGTGTCTCATCACAATGGTCATTTGGAAGCTGCAGCTGGCAGCTCTCACTTTGGGGAGGAGAATGGTTGTGTCTTTGACAGTAGTGAAGCAGCAGTGGATGTGTGATAGCTGGCAGTGTTCATAAAGACATGATTCTCTCTAAACTGAACTTTTAATTTAGTGTCAGCAGCTTTCTGAAGAAAATATTAAGGCACAAATGAAAATATTTCTAGAGAGAGCTTGATTTGGGGGGCAGAAGGAGTACAAGGGAGGGAGGGAGAATGATTTCTCAACTCTGTAGGGTAATTCTGGGAGGGACCTTAGTAGAGCTCTAGTCCAGCCTTCTGCTCTGAGAGGGTCAGCTCTGGGATCACAGCAGGTTGTGCAGGGCTTCCTGATCTGGTCTTGGAAACCTCAAAGGATGCAGACTCTCAGTCTCTTGGGGTAACCTGCTCCACTGGCCCCACAAGGGAAGGATTTCTGCCAGCACGTGAAGGCACTCGAGCCTGGGTATTTGAAGTCACGAGACAGTGTGACCAGTAGTGGCCTTTGAGACAATTCCCTTCCTGTGAAAAGACAGGAATGTACACCTTTGGTTTTTGGGGGCAGAACTTTGTCACTAGACCACACTGTTTTGGGAGAGTATTTATCCCACCTGTCCTGATGGAGCTACTCCAGCTGATGTGGGAGGTAAAGCAAGCAGGGTTCTGTTGGTTGGACCCCTGTAGGAAGGTAGCAGGCAGGAATTCTTGCTGGTGTTTTTCTTTGCAGTGTTTCACGTGGTGTCTTACCTGGGAGGGGTGCTACTGCCTGCTGGATGGAGCCCAGCAGGTAGGGCAGGGACAAAGAGGAGATGGCTCATGATGCCAGATGGAGCTTTTGCAGTCTGGTCCCTGTCTAGACTCAAGGAGCTTTCTGAGGGGTGTCAGGTGCCTTCAGGACCACAGAGCAGCTGATCAGGGTGTTAGAGGCTTTAAGCATGGGCTTTGCATGAGCTACCAGCTGGGAGTTTTGGGGCTGGGTCCTGGAGCCCACAGGGCACGACAGAGGAGAAGTTCCCCCTTTGTTTCACCTCCCTGTGCTGCGAAGATGCAGCAAGGGATGGAAACTGCGCCCAGGTTTCAACTTTAAACCCTGAGAACAGCTGAAGAGCAGGTCCAGGGAAGAGCAACAAGGCTGGGGAAGGGACTGGAGCACAAGTGCTGTGAGGAGAGGCTGAGGGAGCTGGGGCTGTTCAGCCTGGAGAAGAGGAGGCTCAGGGGAGACCTCCTCACTCTCTGCAACTCCCTGACAGGAGGGGGGAGCCAGGGGGGGGTTGGTCTCTTTTCCCAGGCAACCATCAGCAAGACAAGAGGGCTCGGTCTTAATCTGTGCCAGGGGAGGTTTAGGTTGGATTTTAGGAAGAATTGCTTTGCAGAGAGGGTGCTCAGCCATTGGAATGGGCTGCCCAGGGAAGTGGTGGATTCTCCATCCCTGGAGGTTTTTAAGAAGAGACTGGATGTGGCATCAGTGCCATGGGCTGGGAACCACAGCGGGGTTGGATCAAGGATTGGACTTGATGATCTCAGAGGTCCCTTCCAACCCAGCTGATTCTGTGATTCTATGAAAGTTGTGGTGTGGAGCAGCAGCCTGTAGAGCTCAAGTCTTTGGCACACACGGTGTTCCAGCACCACTCCTCACACACTCCATTTAAGCATCTATTTAACCATTTGAGTGACCAAAGCCAAGAACTCTGCATATTGTATAACCACATCTCCTGTTGATACCTGCTAAAATACATGTGTGTGTTTGTTATTAATACTGGATATCTGGAAGTAATTTGAGCTGTGTTGATAAGTCCCCCAGGGTTTTCTTTTTTTCCTTTATTTATGCTTCTCTTAGAATTCAGTTTAACAGATTGTATACAAATATCAATGTTTATTTGTCCGTGGGAATGTAGAAGGGAGGAGTTTGGAGTTTACTTACTTGCTGTTACTGACATCTTTGGGGTCTTAAGAAGTAGCATGTATGTATCCAAAATAATATTTTCTTTTTAATACCTTACAGTCATTAGATTTTATGGCTATTTAATAAATTATTTGAGGAGGTATTCTGAATATAAAGTGTTGCAATGTGATGGCTTATTTTTATGCTCTTCTCTATGCATAGTATATAATGATTTTTATTATTTATTACACAAAACCTGATTTCTTTTTTCAAACACTTTAAGAAAGACTATTGAAAAAACTAAATATTTACCAGGGGTAAAAGCTGGATTTATGATGGATTTTTCTCTGTAAATTTTGACCAGCTTGGAATGGAGACTGATGTTTTAAAACCTGTTTTTCATATGAAATGCTATTGTAAATGGAAAATTTTAATTTTAAATCATTCAAGGGAATAACATCAGCCTCTAAAAATGTGTATTCAACTGAGTGGTCTTTACCTTCACAGACCAGTTACTATGGATGAGACCTCCCCTATGACTGAAGGTTGCAAGACTGGATCCAGAGTAAATACTTGATTTAGTGGGAGAATATTCTGAGTACTTTGAAATGTTATTCAAGATATCCTAAAGTATATTTATAATTTACTGGAAATGTTTGCTGTTCTCAGCTTATTTTTCTTTCTCTACTGGTAGTATTTGAAGTATACTTACTCTAGCTTGTAATAACCCACTGTATAACAGATATTTTCCACTTCCTTTGAACACTGTCAGGTGAAGTAACCATAGGTTAGAATATATTCTTTAAAAAAAAAAAAAAATCAAAACAAACCCCAAACTTTTTCAATGTCTTTCATCATCAAGAGAAGGCTAAGGTCTCCAGATGAAATGTAAAGTAAAAAATACTGAAGTTTAGTCTGAGCCATGAAATGGCTTCTAATATGTTTATGACTCTTTTTCCAAGAAGTCATTTTGAAGACTCTTGAAGGCAGTATTTAGGGGGAAATTTAGATACTTAAAATGGCACATCCCTGGAAATTAGACACCTGTACCAAGAAAGGGATTGGATAGCGTGTTCCTGTCTATTGTGCCTTGCCCAGGTTCCGAAAATTAACTGTCCAGGCTGTCTCCATGGAGCTCTTCCCTCCTCCTGGGATGGCATTGTGTCTCCTAAAGCTGTGGCCAGTGTCACCAAGGCTCACCTTTTCCATGGCTGACTCATCATCACTGCACCAGCTGGGAGGGAGGTGAGCAAGGCTTTCTTTCCTGCACACTTCCATGCTCTCCCAGAATTGTGCAGGTCCCTCCAGGCTCCTGGCTTTTCTGTGCTGAGGCATCATCCTGCTCTCCTGTGGAAGGTGAATTATTGTGCAGCCAGGAACACAAACCTACTGCAGCTAAAAGGAAAGGGGGAGGCAGCCAGGGCTGTGGCCAAGGAGATTTTGAGAGGAGTTGTTTGGTCCCCATCATGGTTGTTCCTGTCAGGGGAAATCTTAAAATCACAAAATGGTTTGGGTTGGAAGGGACCTGAAAGATCAACCAGTCCCACCCTTTGCCACGGGCAGGGACACCTTCCAAGGGCTCCAAGCCCTGTCCAACCTGGCCTTGGACACTTCCAGGGATGGGGCAGCCCCAGCTTCTCTGGGCAACCTGTGCCAGGGCCTCCCCACCCTCACAGGGAAGGATTTCTCCCTAATATCTAAACTAAATCTACCCTTGTTTTATTTGAAGCCATTCCCCCTTGTCCTGTTCCTCCAGGCCCTTGTCCAAAGTCCCTCTCCAGCTCTCTTGGAGCCCCTTTAGGCACTGGAAGGGGCTCTAAGGTCTCCCCAAAACCTTCTCTTCTCCAGGCTGGACGACCCCAGCTCTCTCAGACTGCCTCCACAGCAAAGATACTTCAGCCCTTTGAGCATCTTTGTGGTCTCCTGTGGACTGGCTCCAGCAGGTCCATGTCAGCTGTCCTGGGACTCTTCCAAAAGATGCAACCATTGTGAGTTAGATGATTTTGGCAACAACCATTTAGATACAATATGGAGATCTCTGTGATCTGCAATCATTAACTAAGGACCTCATTTCTGCCCCTAAATGCTGTGCTTGCTCTCAGCAGTCCCACTGAAAGGTCTTACTAGTGAGTACAGTGTATATATTTATATTTTCTGATCACATATTAACACAACCTACTTGATGCTTGGCTTCCTAAAAAAATGTTTAAGAAACTCATTCCTTACAAACCCGTTTTAGGACACTTCACTGAATTATTTACTTCACTGATAACATTTAAATTTCTATCTAAAGAAGGTCAATGGTTCTTGAGAGAGCTGGTTAACAACCAACACCACAGTGCTGGGGCCATGCAGGAATGCAAACGTGTGTCCAGCCAGCATTTTTTTGGCTATACATGTGATTGATGTACTTGGGATATTTCTGCTTTAAGCTGGACTGAACCTGAGCTGACATATTTCAAGCAGACTTATCAAAGCAAAGAGGAGCCTGGTGTGGGGGAGAAGGCACAGGATCAGACCCTTTATCTTCATCTACCTCACAGAAGCCTCCAGAGATTTATTTTATTTTGACTGAGATGGTGAAACATTCCCTGCTCATGCAGGTTGAGATCTTATCACACAAACCTCAGTGCAGAGCATGTTTCACATTCAAGCTATGAATGCTTGGAAACAGAGGCTTATAAGGACATTGCTGACAATGTTTGGTGTTGAAGCAGAGCTGATGGTTGGTTAAAATGATCTTGGTTTTAAGGTAAAGATTTGAATTTGGTTTTACAGAGTAATGCCCTGAAAAAAAAAAAAAGAGGGAAAACATTACTTAGGATGAGTCATAAAAATGCTTTAAAAATGCTATTAAGATTTAAGGCATAATGTAGATCCTATAAATCTAGTCTGCATTCTTGCACTAGGAATGACTGACTTTTATGAAAACTTGGGACTGTAAATCAAGACCCTAAATAAGGGGGGATTTTGACATGTAAATATAGATTGTACATTAGCTGAGCCCAGGCTTGACTGCCTCCCTGGTTCCATGGGGGCCACACAAAGCAGGCATTTATTCTCCTGAGCAACAGTTTTGCCTTGTAAAAGCTGGTAGGGAAAAATATAATTTGTCATTCCTCTGGGGAGAAATGTTTTTCCTGGCGATTTAGGAAGGGGATTTGCTTGCCCCCTCACTCAGCCCTGCTTTTCTGCCTCCCTGTTCATCCATTTCTTGTTCAGGGTTGTTTGTGTGTGTGTTTGAGGAGATGCCATCACTTCTGAAAGTGCTCCTGAAGCTCTCTGGACACAAATGTTAACAGGAAGGATAAACCCACCTAGAAGGATAAACCCCACACACGCAGGCACACAGCCCTTTTCAGTCTTCACAGGTGGAGTTTGCTGTTCCTGAAGCCATTTTAAGAAGCAGCTTCCACTCTAAACTATCTTTCAAAGTCCATTTCAATATCCTTAGGGAATGCAAACAGCCTTCCATGGCATTATCACAAGTATATTTGACCATTTGTATCTCTTGCCTCAGATTAATTTGTTTTCTCCCCGTCCGTGTGTCCCCCCCACCGTAACTCATCCAATGGGATCGTGCACATGGAACTCTCCCCATCCCTCCAGCTGCTCATGGGAGCTGAGCACAGACCTGGCACTTGCACAGCAGCCAGATTATTTAACCTTATCTGCTTTGAGCTTCTATATTTAAACAAGGAGGGCTCTTTGTCGCTGAACTAATAGAAAACATAACTTGACTGGATGCCTGGCTTTTAAAGAAAGGGCATCTATCACTTTTATGTGGCATTTCAAAGAAGAAGGGATTTAATAATGCTGAGAGACAAAGAAGGGAGTCTGACTTAATGCACAACTAGCCAGCTAATGATTAACTTCTCCTAATACTTAATAGGTTTATGATAGAAAAAGAACCCAACAAGCCCAGTGCAATGGTGTGGGTCAGTGTTGTGTGAAGGAGTTTGCTGCACTGTCCAAAGTGATACAAAACCTGAGTGCAGCTGGTGGGCAAGATTATATGATACACTTCAAAAAATACATACAACTAATGCTCAAAAGCTTTTAAAACAAGAGGGTGAGAAGAGAAGCAGGGAGCCTTCATGTTGCAGGAATGAGCAGTGAGTGCAGAACATGACTGAAAGAGAGTAATTTTAAATAAGATATTAGGAAGTAATCCTTCCCTATGAGGGTGGTGAGGCACAGGTTGCCCAGAGAAGCTGTGGCTGCCCCATCCCTGGAAGTGTCCAAGGCCAAGTTAGACAGGGCTTAGAGCAACCTGGGATAGTGGAAGGTGTCCATGCCCATGGCAGGGCGTGGGACTGGATAATCTTTCAGGTCCCTTCCAACCCAAACCAGATCTGTATTTATGAGAAGAACCTGCTGAATATGTTCCTCTCTCAGATTAAAAGAGTGAGAAGCAAACTCTTCATCCTCACTCCTCCTCCAGTGGAAAAATGGCTTCATACGTTCAGTTTCCTTTTATGAAAGCATACTACAAATGAGGGAGAAAAAGCTGGTTTTACTTTCAAGGCATTTCTGTGCAATGGTATTAAATTATTTCTTGCCAATGCGACCATCTGAGGATGGTTGTTATATGTATTCTCAAATAGAATTATTTAAAAATGAGTTAGTTGTGGTAAAAAGTGGGTTTGTTGTCAATTGTGAGCCACTGCACACAGTAACTTTGTGCCTGCAGCTTGTAATAACAGCGATATGCACCAGGGAATTCTGGATGCACTCCCCTCTCAAGCAGAATGGAAAGCTTGAATTGAATGCCCCTGGATAGAGATCCCTCAGTGGTGACCTGAAGGGGTATTTTTTGGGCACCTTCTGAGATGTGTTTGCACCTCAAGTGCATTGTGTGGGTCACTCTAAGGGCAGTTGGACACACTTGCCATGATTTTTCCTGGGAGGGAATCCCAGCAGTGTGCAGTCCCTGCTGCCATCTGAAGCTGCAGCTTCACTCTGGCCTCTTTACATTTTGGCCTGAAGCTCTTCAGAGGTGTGTGAACTCTTGTGAACCCAGCCTGTGCTCGGGACACGGGGCTCTGATTATTAAACACTTTTTCAATGTCTGTAACAGCTTTCACCCAAAGACCTCAGGACACTTGGCTGCACTGGTGATTAACTGCACACTCCACACTCTGTCCCTGCAGAAAACACCTGGTAAAGCCATGTCAGCTCTGAATACACTTTCCCAGCATGAGGACATGGTGGAGAGGGACCTGGACTGAAATCTCATTTGCAGTACCTCAGATGACTCGGCAGCTCTGCTTCCCAGCTCTGCATTTTTGGTAGCCTTTGTCTATGCCATGATTCAAAACATGATATAGAACAACCACTTCCAAATTCAGGGAAAATACAGATGCCATGTACATAAATACAACATACCAAATCTGTTTGATGATTATACAGTGAGATGAAGAGCAGCCACATGTTTAGGGTATTGATGTGATTTCAAGTCCTGGTTTGCAGCATTTTCTTTTCCATTACGAGGTTTTGGAGGGGGAGATTAAACCAGTTCTGCCTCTCTGTTTCATACACATTTTTATTGCTTTATTAAGCTTATTGTGCTTGACACAAAGTAGATTTCTCATGCAGAAAAATGCACTAAAGAGTGAGCTCTTTAGTCAGGGTCACAGTGGCCAGGTAGGTGACATGGACAACCCATGTTCAATCACTTCCACTGAACTGAGAGCCAGCAGAGGGTAAAGAGTTTGCCTTGGTTCCCTTGCCTTGCTCCATGGACCTCCTGCAACACAGAGAAGTCTTTGCCAACCTTTTGAACCCCCTTTGTATCACCTCCACACAGGTGGTGTTTAGGGGGAATTTGCTTTAATTTTCCTTTATCCTTTTTCAGTTGCATTCGTCCTACAGCCCAAACTGCAGGTGAGTTTGCACCCAGGTGAGTTTGCTATCTATGCAACTGGGTTTTGTGTCTTTGCCTATCCTTGAAAGCAACTGTCAACACTGATCTTTAAATGCCTTCTACCTCCTTTCAGTCTTTCAGACACAGTTGAGCATGAAACCACAGGGCTGCACAGCCAAAGGCTTCTGCCAGTTTTCTTACACGGCTGGGATTTTATAGGATATCACCCTTAGGTGTGACTGACAATTCATAAATCCCCAGAAGTGAGAGGTGGAAAAGGCTGTTAGATCACAGGCTCCATTTCCCTGCCAGGGTGGGATATGCTGCAGGTGTTTCAGCTCTAAGATGCACAGAAGTGCTGTGCCAGTGGTGCTTGTCATTAATTCCTGTATTTGTGCCCCTAATAACTAAATCCTGGTAGTTTTTAGCACCGCCACCTTACAGCAGTGAGAGTCCCAGTCACCCAGTTCTTCCCAAACCTGGGACATCATGGTTTGAAACGTGGTCTCCTGTGATCACCTGTGTGATCAAGCACGTGGATGAACTGGGTTGTTCACAGAGTTTCTATAGATGGTGAGACTCAGACAGCTTGCTCTACCCACTCAGTGTGATAACTTAATCTGTCCTTGCCTATTTTTAAGTCAGAGAGGATTTTCATTCCACTACAGAGTAGTTCATTCACAGTTAAGTGTGTTCTTTCCCTCCTTAACAGTTTAGTACTGTGCAAATCACTAGGGCCTTTTATTAGAATATTTTCTGCAGAGCCTGTTTCAAGCTATTCATTACTAGGTAGATATCATAACATTTTTCTTGAAATTGTAGAATTAGACCTTTTTTTCTTTTTTTTTTTTTCAAGTAAGAATGAAATTCTTTTACTATTTCACGAGACTCTGAATATATCTGACACCAAGAAAATAGAATTAAAGTGAAAAAGAAACTAGGCTTTTACCACAACATGAAACCCTGTTTGCTCTCTGATTGCACATCAACTGTTGACATTGACCAGCAGATAGGCCACTTCCATGCCAGGGTTTCATTCCTGGACCATGAGATCAGTCTGACTCTGTAAAAATAAATATTAAAGAAAACATGTTCATTAAAGTGTTCAGCTCATAAAGGCCCAGTGCTGAGAAACCTGGGCAGCTGCTGCCACCCCCACAGAGGCTCTCTCAGCTCACAGCTCTCACCCTCCAGATCTGCATCACAGTTGTATTTTTGCAGGTAGCCAACATGGTCCCATTTCTGTTTAGGGTTACATCATTTCAGTCTCCCCCCAGCAGTGTCTTTGGAATGAGCTCTTCTCTCCCTGCTCAGCATCAGTTCTTTTACTGTTTTCCAGCTGTTTCTGTGTCATGATAACCTGGCACTTCCTTGGCTTGTTTTGTTACAAAGCAGGAGACTTGCTCTTTTTAGAGTTGTTTCCTTCTCTTTTTGAGCTTCCCCAGGTTCCAGAAATGACCCTCCAGAGAGGTCCAGCCTGCTCCATCCCTACTTTTCCTTCACAGAGTCCTGTGCAGAAGTTAAATGTGGCACATGATGTTCTGCAGAAGATGTTGGGGCATAAGAAACTCATGTGTTATAGGACACTGACTGTTTCCTGGAGCTGACACTCTTGGCTGTAGAGCAAAGACCATTTCTGGGTGAGGAAAGCAGAGCTCTAGGAGGGGACAGTGACAGACACGTTAATTCAGCCTTTGGTTATCACCTTTGAATACGTCTAGTCTTGATGGAGCAATCCTGCTGTCTGTTGCCCCTTTCTCTTTTCTCAACTCCCTCTCCACAGAGGGGCAGAGAAACCCAGAAAGTTCCTGAGTAGAGTCCTCTACTGAGTAGAGTTTTTCCTCAGAGCACTGAGAAAGTGAGAGGAGTCTGGGTGGTTGCTGAGCACTTCTGCCCCACGGCCGTGCAGTGAACCCCCTATCACGAGTTTTAAATGTTATGTTCCTGTGGCAGCAGGGGGGCCTGGGCAAGCAGAAGCTCTGTAACACCATTGTGCCATATCTGTGTGTATCCACTTCACCCTTTCTTTGGAGATTTTCCAAATCCAGACCTGCCCTTTGAGGAGCTTCCCCACAGGCAGACCCCATTTGCTGCCAGAGATGCTCCTGGCTGCCCCACGAACCAGCTCCTTTCAAGACCAGAGTCTCAGTAAAAGCTAGATGAGAACAGGTAAGTGAGCAAATATATAACATGAAGAAAAAGGAGAGGGAAATCCTCTTCCCCAGGGTTACATTTAAAGCTGAGTAGGGAGTTCTGAGTTGAAAGGTAGAGAGAGAAATTATTTTCGTTTCAGGTGGAGCTCTTGTTGGAGGGAAGTGTTGAAACGAGAGAGCTTTGGGGTTAAGAAAGTTTTTATGCTCAAGTAAGTGGTGGCTGAGAAATTACTTTAAATAATTTCAGTAAAACTAGTGAGCAGGGAAATTAATTTCCTTTCAAAACGATGTGGTGGAAAGGCAGAGCCTTGGGTTACAGCTCAGACAAAAGGAAAAGGTAAATGCTTTCCATTAAATTCCTCGTGCACGTCATACTTCTGCAGATATCTTGGAAATTTATGGTGCAGATGCACTGGTTTGAAGTACAAGCTCACCTTGCCTGACCTCCCACATAACACAGGTCTTTGAGCCTGACCCTGTAATTTCTGCATCAGGCACCTCTCTCCCTGTCTGAGCTGCAACATGTCCCTGAGATATCCATCTAGTCTTGACTGGAGGCCTGCAAATAAAGGAAATCCATCACATCCTTAGGTAGCTGTGTTTAAATCACTGAGATAAGCCTGGACATCTAAGGCTTTCCCTGAAGACAAGACAGGAGCAAGAATTTGCTGAGGAGGGCAGTGCTTGTGGGAGGAAAATGCAAAGTGTTGCTCGAGTTCCATCCAATGCAACATAACTGTGCCGTTGCTCTGCTGAGGACTTGATGTGAAATGAGTTCTTCACCAAGTTAAAGGGTTTTGAAATACCAGTGGACTTGGATTTACTAATTATTTTATTTGTAAAGCTGGCATTGGTTGGGTAACTAGGCAGCAGTGCTATAGTGAGAACAAATTAAAAACTCTTCGAGAAAAGGGAGGTGATTCTGCCTGTGAAAAAGATTCTGTTTGGTTTTGCACTATCTGATTACAAGTCATCTTTTTCTGTCCCAACTCTTTCAAAAAATTGGTTTGAAAGCGTGTCACTTATGATTTTAGCATTTGGGAGCCAAATTTCCTGTCTGTACCAGAGACTTTGCTGAAATTTAAGCCCAATTAAAAAAGAACGAAGTTTTCTGAGGTTGACATTACATGCATTAAGTTTATTTCAAGCTAATAACCTCCAAATTATGTTACTCGTAGTGGTAAACATGAACCCAAATTTCAGGTTTTTTGTTCTTTATATCTATCTATATGTATCTATATATCTATGTATCTATTTATATCTATCCATCTATATCTACCCATCTATATTTATCTATATATATCTATATATCTTTCTATGTATTCTCAGTTTCTCAAACTTGACCATGAAGTTTCAGCTGGGCTGATTCCGAAGCATTTGTGAATATAGTTTCTATATTATTTAAGCAATAACTTTCTATATTATTTAAGCAATACAGTTTTTACCAAAGTTGGAACACAACTGCCAACTTATGAGCCATCTAATGGCTCTACATCTTTTTTATACAGATATTTTGGTATGTTTTCACATATTAGGGCAGTTTCTTGTCTTTCTGAGGTTCCCCCCCCCCTTTTATCTACTGTGTCTTTGCTGTAAGCCTCTGATGTTCTTACATTTTTGCTTCATTCCTTTTCTATCTCCCACTTTCCTTAATACAGACCTCCTGTTCCTAGTGCCCATCAGTCAAACTTTAAATCTCAGACAAAACCAATCAGTCCAGGTGGCTCCTGAGCGCAGGTGGGGCTGGGGGGCACAGCCCAGGGCAGAAGCTGCTTTGTGCATGGTGATGCTCTTTTAGTGGCCCCCCTTGATGTGTTCTCACTGCATTTCCCTGAGCAGGGATTCTGTGAGGTCCATGTTCACTCTCTGGAACAAGTCCTGGGTGCCTCAGTCAGAAACAACAACAGGATTTCCTCTGGGGTGACACAGGTGTAAAAATGCCCTTTTCAAGGATACCACCATCTTTGGATGCCTGATTATATTTGAACAGCATTAGCTTGTTTCTTCCCCATTCAGTTTTTTCATGCCTTTTGTTTGTTGTTCCACTGGTGAGATCTGTGGACTTTAAAGCAGAAGATTTGAATCCTCAGGCTTCAGAGTGAAGTCACTTCCATCTTCTCATATTAAGTTTGGTTTTAGCTGGGTTAGCCTTCCCACTGATCATTCTTTAGAGTCTCTGTCTTCTGCTCTTTTTTCAGTTACAGACATCTAAATGACATTTTGAAATACTTCAGATGACTGAGGTAACACCTATTATATTGTTCCACATGTTTCTTTGTTCATTTACACCTCTTCAGCATCACATTTGCTCTCATGCTGTAGAAAGAGCCTCTCCAGATTTTTAGTGCATCTTGGGCCATATTGGTGAGCATTGTTCATAAATGACTGCACAGGCATTTGAAAGCTGTTCTGGTTAATTTAACTACAAGGGCCTTTCTTAGAACCAGTAGAAGTCTTTCTAGGTTAACAAATTCCCCCTGCCTCTCAGAAAACTGCCCAAACAACCACTCTAGTGTGCTTTTTTCCTCATAGAAGTCTCTTAAAATTAGAGAGGGTGGTTCATCTCCAGGTCAGGAGCTTTTGGTTATGAACAGCACCTTTCATTTGCTGGAACAGGCACCAACTGAGCCCCATACACAATTTTTGGTGCAGCCTCCTGTCACCAGTTCACCAGTTGTCAGAAGAGGCATCAAGTGTGTGGTTCTGTGCATTATTTCTCCCTGCCCACCCAAAATTTCATTAGCAGGGATACAGAACAACTTTGTTAAGGAAGTAGGCCGGGCTGGATTTGTTTAAGGGCAATTATTTCAAATGCAGTCGACCTGTGCTTCGTGGGTAAAAGTACATTTTTAAAAAAGAAATCTAAATAAGGGATTAGAACAGTGTATTAGAACACCTACCATGTGTGAAATTAAAAAAAAAAATATAGAAGAAAGATGAAAACTGCTTGGATACCTGTGGTATGAAGACCAAGCTATCTAGGGGAAAAAGATGAAAGAGGGGGATTGGAAAATAGAGTGTTACTAATCTATCACCATATATAATTTCTTTTTGGACCTGAATTACATAGGGTATTATCCGAGGAGGCACAAAATCCTAAAATGCATACAAATGTTTACCTTTCAGGTACATAATTTAATTAAGTAAATATATTTAATTAGTAGCCTAATTTCAGGAATATGGACCAGGCTCACAGGTCTGTGATAGCTGCCTTGACGAATTTAGCATGACTGGAAGGGTTTTGTCTGCTTTGAGGTGCTCACATTCAGCTCTTCTGAAACTTCTATTATTACCACTACAATACTGGAAATCATAAAAGACTTGTGGAATTTAGGGCTCCTGTGCATAACACATCAGTACACCAAAATTCATCATTCTTAGGTCCCACTGCTGCTCAGAATTAACCCAACTGGAAGCAGCTGACATATCATTTTTGCACAGAATAGCAGGAACGTGCTCTACAGAGCATTTGGCCACAAAGACGAACACTTCAAGGAACCTATTGTACCAAAAGCATAAAGAGTTTCCTTTTTTTTCAGCTGGCAAAGACGAAAAAAAGATGTGTAGAATGTGCAGAGTGCTGTCCTATGGAAACTTTAGAGAATTGCTCAAGGTCAGGAGCACGCTGGTGGAGTTCTGCAGTCACCAGGGCTGGTTTCTGTGCAGAACTTTTCTCTGAAAAAAAAACATTTTAAACTTCAGAGTAGGGGTAGGATTTCTTGCACCTAGTCCCTAGCTGTTTAAAAATCAGGATGCTATACCAAAATGATTGCCTAGTTTAGATAAAGACACCAGGTAGCTTTTCCAATGTGTTTGTAGCTGGACGTCTGATGAGGGGGTGGGTGCTCAAGCCCTCATTAATCTCTCTTCACGCTTGAGAAGCAGAGGACCCACCATGTTGTGAGGCAGAGCATTGGAAATATGAAGTAAAATGTTTATTTTCCAAAAGCAATTAGGTGTGAGTGAGGTCCTGTCTGTTTTGGGCACTGCTTCTAAAGGAATTGGCTAGAATTTGGCAAGTGCTGACCTACCCAGTGAATGACGATGGTAAAAAATTAAAGTATTAATTTTGTAAAGCAGCACCCACATAACTCTCAGTGCTTTCTAAACCATATCTTGAAGAAAAACCCCCAACCTTATGCTACTACTATAATAAAATTAACAGAATATAATAAAATAAATTAGTACTGTTCAACATAATCCTCTGACTTCCAAAACACTTTGAAAGTTCAACTTAATTGTTAAGGATTCAGAAGAAAACTGTGTACAGCCTTCATCTACATTAGGCTAGATGCATTTTGGGTCTGTTTTCCTATTTCCTGCTTTGATTGCTTCTTTTATTTTGACTTCTTCGCGGGATATCAGTAATTACTAGGGAAGTGAAATGAAAATAAATCAAAGCTTTTCCAAAAGGTTATAGGAAGTATGGACTCACACCCTAGGAAATCTTACCAAATTCAAGCCAATTACACAGCCTGTGGTCACAGAAAGTGTTTTAGGAAATTTTCTTTCATTTGTCTTAATTTTAGGTGCTTAATAAGATGCTGAAGTGACCTGCTTCTACTTTTCCAAGTGGGATTACCTGCAGACAGGCTGGGGTCTGTGCAGTTTTCTGGGGGGATGCTGAGGAGGCAGCAGGTGGTGGAGCAGCCGGTGCCAACCATTACAGCACTGCTGCTGGAGAGAGAAGCCGAGGTGAAAAATGTTACCACATCCCTGGGTCACCTTTCCCTGCCGAGCCTCCCACTCCAGAGGGAAGCCTGGCTGTTCAAAGCCTCACATTGTACCCTCGGCTTTCTGAACAACATAAAACTCGCTCTGGCTCGGCGTGGGTGGGCGGCTAAACCCAAGGCAAACAACCTGCTCGGCCAAGCAATGTTTTCTCAAGCAGCAGGCAAGATGCTTTTCCAAGGGAATAACCACAAAGATATGGGAAACACCTGCAAGCCTTTGTTGCATGGGAGTCTCCACTGGGATCCCAAAGCCCACCTGCAGGTCCTCTGCAGAGCTGTTGCAACAACATCCGTAAGCCGGGGGAAAAAAAATGCACCTATTTATTGGGCGTGTTTTGTTTGGGGAAAGGAGCTTGAGGGCACGCCAGTCACTGGAAATGTGAGGGAAAATTGCCTCCCCATCACTGGAGGGGAAGAGAAAGGTCCAGAGGAGGTGGTTGTCCCCTCCAGGACAGCCCAGGATGGCACACTCGGGGCTGTGACACAGCACTGGCTGTTCACCTGGCGTGTTTAAAGGCCTCAGTCTCAAGATTTCCTTGCTGACACCCCTGCAGGTCCAGCTGTGACTCACAGATGTCAGGCTGGTAGCATATTTTTTGTCCAACACACCTTGTCTTAGCTGGTTTCTTTTGCTGTCTTGAAAATATCATCACCCTGAGTGGGGGGGGAGACAAACTTGTCCTATAGGAACAAGTAACTTTATAAATAATCAAGTATATAACCATTCATAGATTAAGGCCAGAAGGGAATATTTGACTTTCTATGTAATACAGGGGAGACTGCACTATTCCACAAAAGGACATATTTTAGAAAGACATCCACTTTTGTTTAAGAATTTTAAGTTATGGGGTAACCATGCATGAGAAGTTCTTGCAGTGACTGACAGCTACTGAGTAAAAGAGATCATCCTTTTTCCACTTTGAATTTATGTAGCTTCAGCTTCCAGTCTTTCAGTTTTAGTATGTCTTTGTTTTGATTTTTTTTTTTAAATGCTCTACTATCAGGTTTGGGGTTTTTTTTTACATTTCACTCTGGATTAGGGTCGAATTAGTGGCAGATCACCTTTGGAAGTTTAAATAGATCTCGTTTCTAAAATTATTCCCAGTTTTCTAGGGGTCATGTTATTCTTTCATCTGTCTTTTGGCCTGTCTCCAGTGTTTCAGCAAGAGAAGTAGTACATACATTTCTTCCAGCTTAGGTCTTTTACTTTCTTATTCCCTCTACATTTCTTTATAAACTTGTTTCTCGGTCGTAGCGTGGTTGACACCTTCCCAGCTGAGGAGCTGCCATGAGAAGCAGCACACTTGGTGAGGCAGAGAAGCTTCTGCTGCAGCCCCAGGCTCCAGGAGAAATTAGAGGAAAACAGCCCCTTCTCCCTGGGTGTCCTGATCCTCATGAACACAGCCAAGAGCACGGTAAATTAGAATAAATAGGATTGCACTGAGGGAGCCCTGTGCCCACAAAGGGGGTTCAGTGCTGTGGGAAGGTTTGACTTGATTCATCTACATCTGTAACAACTTAGGAAAATACCACTGTGATGTGCAGCACAGTTAATGTCACTGCACCCCTATAAAACCCGTCCCAGCAGTGCTCTCACCTCATGGCAGTGGTGCAGCTCAGAGCTGTGGAGGTCTCAAACCACATGGAGTGTTGGTTTTGTGAAAAGGCTCTTCCTGGACTCTGGCTGAGGGATCTTGCATGTGCTTGAGTCATATTTTACTGGCCCCTCTCTCTCCCTCTGATCCAAGCAAACTGGAGGCTGTGTAGCCATGATTGGTGTGGGAGTAATTCCAAGGGAAAAAGAAATGCAGAGAGACTGGGATAGATGTGGTATTGGGTTATATTTGCCTACAAACACATCATGTAGTCGTGTCCCCAACAGTAGAAGTTTATAGGATATACAAAAATACATCAGCACTGTCCTGTGTTGGCTGAAGGTAACCTGTGTCTTTGTAGGCCTAAAAAACACCTGCTGGAAAGACTTGTTGGATGAGACCCAGTTTGGGGCTCTGGTCAAAACTTCCTGTACAGAATTCACTGTCGGAGATTCTTAGAATTGTCAAAGTTAGAAAATATTTCTGAGATTGTCAAGTCCAACAGCCAAGGCCACCACAAAATCATATCCCCAGTGTCTCATCTCCATGTCTTTAAAATCCCCCCAGGGATAGTGACTCCACCATCCCTGGGCAGCTTCTTCCAGTGCTTGACAACCCTTCCCATGAAGGAAGTTTCCCCAATATCCCATCTAAGTCTCCCCTGGTACAATCAAGAGACATCTTGATCTTGTTTCCTGTATGTACTTACACTCAGATCTATTTACTTTGGTCTTTAAATAACCTATTGCTGCTCTTTAGGGGACTTTCTCAGTCCTGTAGAAGTGGAAGGTAACTGGGGTTCTGGCTCACATACTGTGAGTGAGATTTTTCAACATTCTTTTTATGGCATCTTTTCAGAGAGCATGACCCAGAAAAAATCAGGTTTTCCCTTTATTGAGCTCTCAGTGATAGGCAGAAGCAAACTCATCCTTTCAGTGCTGAACTGGGTAGACTTGATCAAGAAATAATTGCAAAGTAATAAATAGGTTATGCCAGGATTCAGTTTTTACAAGTGTGCTTTTCACAGAGCACTATCACACACATCATTAAGCTTCTACTGTTTTACCTCTGTTTTCTCAGAAAAAAACCCATAAATCTCCCTATAATTGAATAATATCAGAAATACAAAATCAAAAAGTCTAAAGAGATGATCTGAGGCTGAGGAGGCATTTACAAACTGTGGGATTATGAGGGGTTTTAAAAGATGAAGATCAAATGTCTAAGCATTTGAAGCTGTCTTTGACTTGAGAAAATGGCTTTGTGTAGGTCCATATTGATATTTCATTGTAAGAAAGAAAAGATGGTTTATAGGTCTGTCTTCCATTCTGGGACATGGGTTCAGGTCATCCTTTGTGATTTGTTCAAGTGTTTTCAGTGTCCTACAGGAGTCAGAGAATTTTTCTTTTCAAAGCTGGCTCTCTCAGGTAGCCTTCTGTTATGCTGCAGAAAGGTGTGCAATTCTATACTCTGTGTCCTGTAAACACTATTGAATTTGCAGTCCAAGGATTGATCTCTCAGCTGGTAGAGGCCAATTAAATGTCCAGCATTAACAGGACATTCCTCTTGTCCTGCTGTTGCTCCTGGGATGAGGTGACTATGGGCAATGTTATACACCACAGCAAAGGCAAATCAAAAAAGAACAGTAATTTTAAAAGCATAATGAAAAAATAAATAAGAATATGAAACCATTTCTTTGCCTCTTTACACTCTGCAAACTGTTTTCAGGTTGTGGTCGGTGACAAGGTAAAGATCCTTTTGATCAGGGAGGAGAAAATGTTCCAGGGGATGTGCTCTGGGGAAATGCTGCTCTGCTGAAGGAGCACTAATGTTGTATTAACACAGCCCTCAAGGCGTAGTAGCTGCTCTCCTGCTTTAAGTGCAGTGGATTTAGCTTGGTTTAGGAGACTACAGAAACTGGCACATTTGTGCTTGTTATGCTACTGATGAGCAGGGAAGCTATTTAAAATGTTTTCTAAATCATCACTCTGTTTGGATTAATAGGCCATTACTACAGGACATCCCTGCAGGCTCAGCTTTTGTTTTTTTCCTCTTGGCAGGTTGTAACATGATACAAGTATGCAAGTGCCAAAAGCATCTTTTCCACCTTTCTTGGTGTCACAGGGTCAAGTACTGGAATGCCAAACAAAGAAAACATGTCCCAGAGCAGTCAAAAGCCTGTCCTGCAGGTACTGTAATGTGGAATTATGAAAGGGAAGCTCATTTCAATTTTTTTCTACTTTGTTATGTTTATCAAAGGCATGACAGGACCCTGAGCAGTAACCAGAGCTGTGGTACAACACAAAACACTGGAGGTGACAGCAACTCTGAGGTAAAATAGCCAACTAACTTCGCCCTGGATTTTGAATGCTGTTTGTGGAGGGCCAGTTGTGTATAACCTGTGCCTGGGGCTCTCTGAAGTTGTGTATGGGGACCACTTGCCTTTTCCCCACCAGCAACACTTCTCATTTTTCCAGGGTGCCAGGCCAACAACATCCCAGGGTGTGCTGAGCTAATGCCAGCAGGATTTCTCCTTGGTGGATCAAATAGCAGGAATTGGAATGAACCTTCCCCAAATTCTCTCTCAGGATCTCCTCCAGGCAAAACTTTGAGGTTTGCATAACTCTGAAAAGTAATCTGACTTGACTTTGGCAACGAAAAAGAAGCCTCTTATTTGTGCCAAGAAAAGATATATTTCTTTTTAGTAGCATTTTTCATTCCTAATATGTCACTTCTATCTTCCCTTTCTCTTTCCTCTCTTCCCCCCCCCCCCCCCTTTTAAGGATATCTTTACATATACTGTTCCAGGCATGCTGAGACAAGAGTAAGATATGTGCAGTAGTTTATCAGAATGCATGAATTTGGTGTGGTCAAAAAAAATCCCATTTCAGTTACTGGTCTCAATGTGTTCTTGAAAACTGAAGGCTGACATGAGCAAATGGAAAAATCAAATTTTCTTTATGTTTTGGAGTAGTCCCAGAAGCTTCAATAAAGATAATTAAAAAAAAAAAAAGAGAGAGAGAGAGAAAGAAAAGAAAAGGAAAGAGAAAAAAAAAAAGGAAAAAAAAATAAAAAATTAAAAATAAAAAAAAAAAATGAAAATAAAAATAAAAAATTAAAAATAAAAAAATAAAAAGAAAAAGAAAAAGAGAGAGAGAGAAAGAAAAAGAAAAAGGAAAAAGAAAAAGGAAAATAAAAATAAAAAATTAAAAATAAAAATAAAAAAGAAAAAGAAAAAGAGAGAAAGAGAAAGAAAAAGAAAAAGGAAAATAAAAATAAAAAAAATTAAAAATGAAAATAAAAAAACAGAAAAAGAAAAAGAAAAAGAGAGAAAGAGAAAGAAAAAGGAAAATAAAAATAAAAAAAATTAAAAAGAAAAATAAAAAAAATAAAAAGAAAAATAAAAAGAAAGTTACAGCTTTAACCACACAGAGGAAAATCACCAAGCCCAGCTTAGAGATCACCAGGCCCAGCTTTCATTGCACCTTTTTCAGCTGGGGGGGGGGATGGAGCACAGATTGTAAGGCCTTGGTGTCAGATATGGTAACACCCCGTGGATCTGAAGTTAATAAGAAAGAGAGGGACAAGGGAACTCAGTGCTGAACAAAGGGGGCAGGTGATGTGATTTATTGGGAAGGCTGAGTTTCTCATTACTGCCTGATGGAGAAAAGTTTTTAAAGCAGCAGAAGTCTTTGGGCTTTCCATGGCTAGAGATGAGAGCTCTGCAGGAAGATCAGCAAGCAGAGGATGTCCTTGTCTCATATTGCATAATTATTCTGCAGTAAAAAGCACCTATTCTATTCTGTGTGCTCTCTTCAAGCCTTTACACTCTAATCCTTCTCATAAATTAAGAGACAGTAATCCCCTACTGCTTCCCCAAGTTTCCTGTTCCTGTTTGATGTCATTGTGCTTAATTCACCCTTTACACCAGGGTTAAGCCTGGCTTGCTTTTTTTAGTGATGCCCCTATTTAATCTTCTTAATTTATGTGACGTGCTGATATTTGTTTAGAACTCTGAAATAAGTAGTAAAATGGAGACATCCCTGAAACAAAGAGAATGTCTGTTAATAAGGACTTCTTTCTGTCTGCTCTAAGGAGATCACATTCATGAAGCGAAACTGTGTGAAGAAGAAATGGTTCATTTTGTGTTAGACTGGTTTTTAAAGAGAAAATGGAAGCAAGAAGCAGATTTTTCACCTCTTTTTTTTGTTATTAAATAACAAATACAAAGAGGTGGCATAATCTAGAATGTCTCTGAGCTATTAAATTTCTCTCTTTTTTTTATTATTAAAAAGAGTGTGTTTTCAGAAGCAAAAGATGCATCAAGACAAAATGATCTATCAATTCAAGCTCTCCACCCATAACAACACTGACTGAATTGACTGAATCTATTCTGTTTCTGGACAGACCACAGCCCTGTGTCCCTTCCTCCCTTGTTTTATGCATAGGGACCATTGCCAGGCAAAAAAAGGGCTGGTCAGCTCCTGGCTCATCCTGGTGTGATCCCCTCAGGGCTGTTGGAAGAGGCCAAAGCTGTGTTGGCTTCACTGATCTCCACCCTGAGCATCTCAGTCACAGCAAACAGCGCTGATTGCTTCCCCTGGGCACTGCGTCCCTAACAGTGTGTCACAGTGACTCCTCAACAGGCTTAAATTAGCATGTCTAATGTTAGATTGAGTGTATTTGCATGTCTGGTACTGGACTGAGTGTACTTATCTCAGGCTAACACGATCACAGTTAATAATCTTGCTGTAATTGAAACCCGCCTTTGACATCACCTCCCGCCTGAATAATTGGATTGTGTCTCCTCAGTCTCTCCTGCTATTTTTTCTTCTGTCTCCCCTGATCTGCCTGAAAGGTAACTCCCCAGCAGTATGGCATTAAAACCAAATTGACCTGTCACAGGAACTGAGGTATGAGTTCATTTTTTGCACACAAGGCCATCCTGAACAAGAAAGTTTGTGCTTTGGTGCAGGGGCGGAGCTCAGTGACTGCTTGTGTCAGCCACAATTTTGGAAGCCAGCTTTGCTCTTGCTTTGCTTTCATCATAATTGTTTCCATCGAGACAATATGGGGTTTAGGGGCTTCCAAATCCGAAGGTTAAGATTATATTCTCTCACCATATGTAAACGAACATATGAATCGTGGAATATTAAAATTATGTTCTCGGGGTGGTTTAGAGCATATAAAACACCCTTCATAATGCTATTTATAAACATGGAGAGAGCAGTGAACGTCTCAGTTGAAACAGCCAGCTGACTTTGTGGCTTACAACATATAAAGCACTTTCCTCATAATGTTTGCATTTGTGGGAATATTTCTTTTTCCTACACTTTGTCATGCACCGAATTTAAATGACTGATCTCTTGCACGATAACTGATGTGGCTGTGATACAGCTGGCAGGCAGCAAAGGCATTCTATAATTTTTAAATAAAATGTTAAAATAACAGTGATTGAAACTGTAGCTGTATTAAACTTGATATAAATAACCTGACATATAAAGATGGCTACAACTTTATAACTTGCATTCAGCTATGTATTCTGCATCACTTAATCCATTATTCTAAAAACATTTCTAGGGAGAACACACCAGCTGACTACACATGGCTTTTCTTGGAGGGACAGAAGGGACTTTTTGCCCTTGAAGTCACCTGTAAATAGCAACAAGACATCATGTTACTCTATGTACAGGCAGATTACCTGGATAATACAAAGACCAGTTTCAATGCTGAGATTATTTTTTCCACTACAACAAACTTAATATTTCCACTAAATTCCTGTGCGAGTTCACAGCTGGTGTCAATCAACAAATTCCCATTGATTCCTTTCTTGATGCAGTGTAACTTTAGGAAGTGCCTGGTATTGTTATCAAAGGAGTAAACAAGAAACCAGCCAGGATCCTCAGACACAACTAAGTCTGTAAATTCAGTGGAACAGCATCATAGACACAGTGCAGAAATTCTGGGTGAATTTATCTTAAACAGCTCAAAATGTGGTGGTTTTTTTTCCCCCTTACTCCAGAAATGGTAGAGCCGTGTCATATATACCAGAGAAAAAAAAAATTTACAATTTAAGTAGTATATGTTACTTAACACAAACACTATTCCAAACATGCAGCATAAATCCTACTCCTCGTTTTAGCAGCTGTGGCAATCCCAGTTCTCTGGGGAGCAGTGGAAGTCTTGGCTAACCCTGCCATGTCCTGCACCTCCCACTCCCACCCTTGGAGTGGGGTGAAAGGGTTTAGGAGAGATTTACTGTGGCAAGAAGCCTAAGGCTATCTATTTAATTCCAGAGCTATTTTCCCTTTGCAGGAGGAAAGCACACAGCCTTTCTTTGTGCACCACTTCGTGGTGTAAAACTTCTCCTGATTAAAGCACCGTATAAATGCAAGACTTTAGTCCCCATGTCATTGACTGGTTGCAATGACAGCCCTTCTGCTTCATCTGCTGCCACCCATGCCGGGATCTCAAAGGCTTTCCATCATGAGAAATATTTGGGTGCTGTTAGATTTATATCTGAGCTAATTTCAGGTTGAGAGTTTTCGTATTGTTTAAGGGAGCAGGATGCCAAATTCCCACCGCTCTGACGAGAAAATAAACTTTCCCACTCAGAAAGGGCTCTTGTGTCTCAGCTGAAGGGTTTCACTCACAGTAAATAAAATTTTTCCAGTGTAGAGATTGTTAACCTGTTTACTGATCAGATGCCACTCTTGCAGGTGAACAGGATAAAAACAGGTGACAACATTCCTTTCGTTATAATCAACATGAATGGCCGGACTTTGCATCTTTTGAGAAGGTTTGATGGATTCCTTTGAGTCCTGCAGTGCCCTTCCCAGCAACAGCTGCCCTTCTGCATGTCAGAAAATATACAATAAAGGGCCATGGGCTCTATCCCATAAATCATGTTGATTTCTGTCTTTTAAAACAAGATTAATACTTGGCTGAAAAATCACCTCTGTTAATAATATTCTGTGTAAAAAAAAAGGCCAACTGGGCTCACATGTATGCTCTCTTGTTTGAGTGGAAAAGGATGAAGATGGTCTGTCTGATTTTATTTCCTTGAAAGTTATTTATTTCCTCTCCCTTCCATGTTTTTGTGCAGTTCCTGGAATCCCTAAAGACTCTCTATCTAACTGCATCAGGCAAAAACAATTTCTTCCCTGAATCCCTGAAGCTCAGCAACGATGTCGTTTCAAGCACCTGGAAGGTAAGAACAGGTGTTATCATTTCTCTTCAGCACAATTTAATATTTTTTTGCAGAGTTATTAATAACCAGAATGGTGGATTCCCACCCTTGTGTTCTACTTTGTTTCAGGGCTTCCAAAAGGTCACAAATTATGTAAAGTTTCAGGAGGGACTCTTGTCTCTTCCATGAAGGCAGTGGAAGTGTAGAAGCTGTAAGATCAGACTTGTACCCAGATGGGAGGACAGAAGGCTATTTTTTTTAAGGTGTTATGGTTAAAAAGAGGAAAAGAAGGGAACTAAGGCTCAGCTTCAGATGCACCTCCAACCTGCTGCATGTGAGGCTTTGAAAAGCGTGATTTACTGACCTCATTGTGAACACCTGCACTAACTTTTGCCCCTGTACAGCAGAACCAAGATGTGCATAAACAATGCAGCTGCTTTCATCACCTAACAAGAATAATTTATAGCTCAGGATCTGTAGGTGCCTTTATTATAAAGTCACCAGCTACATGAAGCAGAACCTGCTTTGAATAACCGTGATCATTCCGTGGAACCATCTCACAGAGGGATCATTGCAGCTCCTGGGGGCTTCCTGGTTGCCACAGGAGTTCTTGGCCCCACCCTAGGACTGTGGTGCTGTGGAACCAAGCACATGAAGGGTTGTTTTTATGTCTTCCCTGGTTTGTTGCCTTTGGCAAGTCCATTGCCTGCACACCTACAATATTTAGTACTCGATATTCTAAATCTCCTTCATGTCCTTCTAATCTATGCCATGGCAGTATTTGCAAGAACAGTGCATGCCAGGAGTGAGTTAATGTTTGCATAAAAGATAGAAGTTTGTCAGAACTAGGCAAGCTCAAGAGGACTTGGTTTATTGACAGCCTGTTAATGCAAAATGCAGACCATGTTAATTGTTGAATATACTGATCATTGTTTCCAATTCCCATCAAGCTAAATCCAATTTCAGTTGGAGTTAATTCAGCTTCATCTTAAATGGGGATACTCCTGTTTTAATGTCTGGGTACTCCTAATATTCCTCTCTCCCCTTTATGATTTGTGTGTACTCTTCTGTTCTGTGTGAGGCAGAAATGCTGTTATGATATACAGAGCATCACAACAAAACCTGCTGGCTACTGCTCTGGACTGGTGGTGAGATCTCAGCATGTTTCCCCACAAATGCACAGAGACATTCCTTCTCTGAAATGCTTCTGAGAAATCATTCTTGAATTCTTGCTGCTTGTTTGGCAATTACTACTTAAAGTACCTCAAAGTTTGTAGCACTGAACATGGCAGCCTAAATAGACATGAATTCTGTGAACTTCTCAATAACATCAGCCCCAGTTGAATGTTTGGATGCCTTTTTATATCCAAGTTTAGGACATATTCTTTAGTACAAACCCATCAGTATAATGGTAAGGACTTATTTAGCTATAGGTACCTAATTCCTTTTTTGGAATACAGATGTTAATAGTGATTCCAAACATCCCTAAGTCATGCCTTTAATTCACTGTAAAAATAAAATATTCCTCCCTAGCATTTAATAACGTGACACCCTGTGCTCTTTCCAAAGTTCTATAAACGGCCTTAAAAAGAAAACCCTGAATCTGTGAAATGTGGCAGGTTCCTCTAACATCTGGAAATACTCTCGTGGCTGTCTTCACTTGCTTTTGGGACAGTGAAAAACTAGGCTGTATGATTTCTTGATATTCAGACCAGGAGTACCTAGTAGCATCATTGCTAGTAAATAAACTATTAAATTTTCTACACTGGGGATTGATGTTTGGGTTTGGGCATTTCCTGAGGGCCTGTTACTCCTGCAGAACGTTGGGAGCTGTTTGGTTTTAGTTTGTAACTAGAGCTGATGTTCATTAGGTAATATTTATTGGACCATCTCTGCTGCATTTATACTGAATAGTGCCCTTATTACATGCTTAGTTCCATTTATTTCATCTGTTAAAATTAGATATTTCCACTGAATTCAAAAAGCATCCATGTTCTTGGCTAGCAGGCCCAGGATTTGAAGCTAACCACTAGAAACTGTTTCTAAAGCAACTTTTGATGCAGTTTATCATTTCCATCTCTTTTTTTCAGTGCTCACAATACCTGTTGTACCAGTTCCTCCCATGGAAACTCAAGGGGAAGAACACGGCGACAACTGTGATTTTAAATAAGTTTAAAAAACAAGCAAAAAAACCCCAACCAACCAACCAAACAGGTGAGAAAGTAAACATGCAAACATTCCATTTTATATAATAAAACATGAAGATTTAAAAACCTTCAGGTTCAAGGGGCCCTTTGCATGTTCCCGTTAATAGTGTTGGGGTTTGGATCTTCCCTAAATGACTTAAAAAAACCCCAAAGTGGGGGAGAGATATTAAAAGAAGCAGTTCTGGGCATTTTTAGCAGGTTAATTCCCTCTTTTGACATTTGTCATGTACTCCCTGGATTTACAGTCTTCTGTTTCAGAGTGCCACATCAGCCTTAAAGAATAAATGGGTCGGACATTAACATGGTCACAGCCATGGGACTCAAAAGAAATGGCTGGGAAAAGCAAAGCATTTCCAACTGCACATGCAAAGGAATGAAATAATTGTTCAGACCCCTTCATATAGAAAATGTTCACAGGTTTGCACAGAAGGCACTGAAAGACACTTCTTGTGCCTTTTTTGTTAAATTCGGGGTTTAAATGTCATTTTTGCATTTTTCAGCTGAACCAATGAATACAGAATACCTTTCTCTGCAGGTATTTTAGGGGGGAAATCTCCTCTGCATGTTAATAGATGTGCTCACCCCCACAGCAGGCAGCCTGCACCCCTGGCACTGGCACTGCAGCAGTAGTTGGTGTTTTCCAGGAGCCTTTTCACACCCATCATTCATATCACTATCAACTCTACTTATCACAGATAAAAGGGTGAGAGAAAACCGTTGGGTTTTTTGCCAGATCCTGCTACAACAAATTCATGAACAGAGTGTTTAATAACGATGTGCTTTCGGCTGGAGTTCCGGGATTAAATCAGTGAACTGGAGGATATTGAAGCCCAGGGAAAAAATACCATGGGCATAAAGCAAGCTTCCAGATGGACTTGACCTTCAGGGCTGTGTGCTGAACCTCCTGCTGAGGTTCACAGGGCAATGACCCTCAGTTGGTTGCACATCATCATCCAACAACCACCAGATCCAGCTCGTGGGCTGGTGTTGGAGTTTAACTGGTGACCTGGAGGTGGCAGTGTCCACGTAGCACGAGCAATATCTGAAATAACAGAGGCTTCCTATCCACCCCTGGAGAGTCACAGCTTTCTATACTGAGCTTGAGGTGTGTGTTAGTCCTGCAGTCAGCTGGAGACCTGGCCATGCTGTCAAACACAACACACTCCACCGGGGTTATGAGGAATTTCTTCCAGTAATTCCTCCCAAAATGGGAGCGGTGCTTCAGGACCTCATGACCCACACTGTGAACTGAACTCATATCGTTACTGAGAGAAGTTTGTTTGTAGAGATTTTCCTTGTATTCGCTGTTCCAAACAAAGGAAATTCTTTGCCGTTTTCTTTCGTTGCAACATTTTCTTGGAAGGTTCTTTTGTATATTTTCACTTTTTGTTTGTGTGTTCTCTAGGAGGCACAGAAGAAATTTCCAAACAATGTACAAACCAGGCTTTTCCTCCTCAATGTGACATGCCAGTCTTCAAAGGACTTTCATCTCTGTGCGCTTTGAGACTGTACTCCTAAGCTGGAATTCCTTGGAAGCAACCACAGACAGCTTCAGGGGTCGTGAGTTTGGGGTGTCCCATTCGATACAAATGGCTTCGGTTGTCAGATGACACATTGACTGTTCATGTCCTTAGCACTTGCTTTGCCAAAACCTTCCCAAGACACCTATTTCAAACTGAAAAATCTTAATAAATGCATCGCCTGAAAATACTGACTTACAAGTGTATTTGTCCTTTCCAGGACAAAGATTCCACATTTCAATATGCCCTATTCTGCTGAATTTTCCTCCCATTGGAAATAGGACCAGCTTAGCCCAGCAGTGCACTTGGATAACCCTGACAGGTTCAGGGAATGACCTTCCAGAGGGCCTAACCATGACCCACTTTGTGTGCTAAGGCACCCTCACCAAATCCCTTGGTGCTCCCCACCTGCTGTAAATGACACTAAAGATAGAGCTGAGACAACAGTTTACTAGAAAATGCAATTACAGGTCCATTTTTCTTCATTAATTTAATGTTAAACATAACCTGGTACAGAGGTTCCACTCAAGGAACAGATGGCAAGTGCAAGGTAATGCAGATACAGATTAAATAATATTGGCAACTGCATTTACACAAAGCACAGAGCTCATAGGTGCTAAATGTTCTTTAAAACTAAGCTTAAATCATGGGAAACTAAATCCTTTCATAGATTTGTTTTTAAATTTTTTCAGTTGCAAAGTGTTTCAGTGAAGCTACGGGGTAAAGAGATCCCAAGATCTCTGCCTGTAAAATTCAAGATCAACTTTATTAAATAGTTTGAAGATTTTATTGTAATTTTTGTTTTTCCTGAGTCACAGTATCAGGAGAGGGAGAAGGGAAGCCAAGAGTTAGATCATAAGAATTAAAGCTGAGGTGCCTGGGCTTTTCCAGTGGGAGGAACTGCTGGTTTAAGGATAGCATAGCAACATTTTGTTTGCCTAAGAAAAACCCCCAAAGAATTCAGCCTCCACATGATAAAGTGCAAACTGCTGCGTGAAGCAACATATTCTCCACACCACAGCTACACATCTGGACACAGCCTGCACCAAAATCCTTTCTTCTTCACATTGCTGATACCTGCTGAACAGCCCTTTACTGTGGTACCCACAGGCTCCATCAGTGGAAGAGCAACCAAAGCTCTTTTTCCAGCATGACTGTGGCTTTTCCTTGATCTGGATGGGGCTGGATGGGATCCAGTCCCTGGGATATGGGCAAACAGTTTGGGATCACCCTGTGAGAGAATTCCTAGAAAAAGGGCAAAATAAAAGTATGCAAACCCTATCCTGGTTTTGGCTGGGATGGAGTCAATTTTCTTCACCCCACTCAAGACTTCCTTGTTGGGCTTGACAAGAAAATGGCATAAATGCTCCTGTGAAAAGCTGGATTTTTTTCTTTATGTTAAAACGATATCCAAGGGAATTTACACACTTAATTAAAAAATAGAACAGGCTCAGCTGGCTCTGCAAGGCTCTACCTCTGTGCTTGCCTGTGGCCAAGTGAGGGAGGCAGAGGGAGCCAGGCTGTGTGTCCACAAAATCATCTGCTCCATAACTTGGTCTTCCCAAGTTCTACTGGAGAATCAGCAACTTGAGCTCCCTTGTAAGCATCACAAATGTGAGTTGTGGAGCTGCAGTGACTCAAACAGGGAAAACTTCTATTTTCTCTTTTTTTCTCTTTCAGTCTGCTCCCTTCATTTTCTCTTTGCTGCCTCATGTCCCTTTCTCTATGTGTATTTTGAGGTATGCCAATTTATACAAGCATATTTATATTTAACCAAGCAAAACTTCTTGCTCTGAAAATAATAATTATTCAAATATCTGGGGAAGAAAAGCCAGTGGGTGGATGTTGTGCACTGAAACAAAACAAAGCAAGACAAAGAAACTCTAGATTTATTACAAAACGAAAAGCCAGCGCTTGCAAAGCAATTTGCTTTAAGTGCAGTAATAATTCCTTGAGGCAGATTATATGAGGCCCTTGCACATGAGTTACACTTCAATAGTGAAATACAGCTCAGTCTAGCAAGGAGATACAGCTCCAGTGTTTAGAGCAAGGAGACTCTGGCTAAAAAATGCAGCTTTCAGAGTCACTGCAAAATCCAGCAGGATTGCTCTGCAGCTTTTCAAACATGCATGATCATGGAGTTTTCACTTATATATCTTTTGGACTTAAGGATGAGATGCCACATGCTTAGAGAAATGGCATAATATAGATATTATTCCATTAGAGGGATGGAATAAAATAGATATTATTTTCCATAATACCCACAAGCTCACCGTTCATTGTTTCAGGGAATTCACCTGGGTGAAATCTAATCCGTAAGAAAAAACACTTGGAGTTCGGCTAGGCTGGATTTCTGATCCCTGCTGCACAGGACAGATTTTTAAGGATGGGGGCATTGGTAGTGTTGGGAAGAGAGGGAGGGTGGGACTGTGTCACCTCCGTGGAGTACAAAGTGCTGCAGTGCCCCACTGTCAGCTCACACTGAGTCACTCTTGAGTTTCTGTGAAGCAAAAGCCCAACTAAAAGTATTTTCCTGTCCCCCACCCTGTTTTTCCTCTCCCCTACTCCTTCTCCAGTTTGTGGAAGCCAGGCTTGGTATTTCTTAGAATCCATTCTTCTTAGGTGGGTTTTCTTATATATATATATATAAATATATATATATATATATAACATAGCAGTGCTACAAATAATAAATTCTTTCCCTTCCTTAACAGCCTCTAGCACATATAATTTTGGCCAGCAGCTTGAATAAACATGTCCCTTCCCATCAAGGCTGCATAAACATATTGGGTGCTGCCTGATCCAAGACACCTTTACTCTTTCTTAGGCATTTGTACAGTCTACTGCAAGACTCTGTGGAAACTTTGGAGTTTCCAGCAGAACTGAAAGTGCTCCCCCCAGATATTTAATGTATAAATGCCTTTTTTTTTTTTTCAATCTCTCGCTCTCTCCCATGTTCCACTTGGAAAGCAATAATTCCAGTATCATGTAAATAATAAGTTCTTCCATTTGAGACTGCATTTTCCAGAGCAACACAACACATTCCTGCTGATGGTTGTTGGAAGGGTTTGGTGATGTCCAAGTGTGCCTTTTCCCAGAGATCAGGACCACAGTGGGACAGATCTCTTATCCAGTTCAGATTCTTAATGCCCTAGGTGAAGTTTACAAATCTTATAGCTATTTAGCTGATGATTCTTTCTGGATTGTAAAGGTGGTTTGAAATTTTCAAATTTTGGGGATGAAAACCAATTTTTTGAGAGCCTTCTTCTGAGCAAAAAAGCCAGTGTTCAGCTCAGGATAGAGATTTTGCTAGTGTTGAAAATACCAGACTAACCAATATCACCCCTGGCTTGGTCATGGGAGTGAGGGACTTTTGTTGCCTGGGTAGGTACTTACAGAAAGTACAACTGAGTAAAGTTTTGAATGGAGACACTGAGGATTTAATTCCAGTCTCCAGTGGCACCTACAATATCAAGATGTACTTTTTAGTATAATTCCACCTTCATGAAACACAAGGAAGCATTTTATATTTATAGTCATCTGAACAACTACTGATGCCACACTGACACAAATAATTCTTTTGACTATCTGTCCTAATAACTTTTCTTAATTTTTTTGTCAATACTTTTCTTTCTGGTTGAATCATTATTTGGACTTATGTATTGCAGTGATAATTAATATGGGATTAATACACTTTGAACCACGAAAATTTTTCACTACTTGGAAAATCTTCCCATTGTCCTGATTTTAATTAAACTGTTCCAGTTTGTACTTTTCAGTAGATTTTATTAAAATAAAATCTCATATTGGAGATAACCTGGATATTTCTTATCAGAAAAAGAAAATTAGATGAGTTTAAGGTATTCCAAGAGTAGAAGAGGCCTCTAAATTCTAGACATCTCAGATGAACACATCAGCTTGGTCGGATCCACTCAAGGATTTAGATTTCCAAAGGACATTTTGGCATAATTCCAAGAATAGGATGCTCCAGCTTTCACGTGGACTTCCAGGTGTCCGGAATTACTTACATTTTGGCATCTGGCCCTTTATTTTGATCCTGCTGTTTTGTGAAGATGAGGAGCAGAGCTCTGCCTTGCTTGGGAGCAGCGCTGCGTTATCAGCTGTGGTAGAGCTACAAGGACATTCCAAAGGATCCTGTTTTAGAGGACAACAGTGTCAATGCAATCCTGGATTGGATTGGTATACACTGTGGATTTTTCCAGTTGAATTCCAGTGATGGCTCTGACCAAGTTCTTTGGGTCAAAGTGTTCTTGTGATCACTGATTTTTGGGGGTATGTCAGACTTCTGACCACTTTCCCTAAGGATAGATCAGTTAGAGTTGTAAAAGTGAAAAAAAAATTCTACAGCTTCACCTGAAGGTGGCAAGAAATGTGGCTCCCTCCTTCAGAGCCTCAGCTATAGATTAATGCTCATGTTATTATTTGTACGTTATAGAATGATGTTTAGGTTATTTTTTGTCAGAGCAAAACACTGATTATCTCATGTATTAGGGAAAAAAATCTTAATGGTGATACAAATCCCTTCCAGGATTTGCAGCCACAACTACCTAGAGCCAGCGAGCCTATTTCCCCCAAGAAACTTCTTTTTACTTTCAACTGCACTGCTCTCTTTAAAATATGATTTCTACAGAAGGTGTTTGCTCCGTGGTGGGTTTTGTTCTTTTTTTTTTTTTTTTAACCCACAGCTTCTCTCTGAGGCCTGTGCTCCTTTTAATGCCCTCGGACCTCCCTGCTCAGGCCGTGCCAGCCGGGAGCAGGAGCAGCCCTGTTGGAAGCAACTCTGGGGGGTTGCTCACGTGAGGAGTGAGGGGCAAAGGCTGCACCCTCCGAGGTGCCCTGCATGGCCCTGCATCCCAGGGAGCTTTGTTGACTCAGAGGCACGTGCAGGGAAGTCCTGTGGCAGGTCCACAAGTTGATGCAGAGACAAATCACCGTACCCAGTCAGCTCCCCAAATTAAAAACCGAGACTGGCAGCACATCAAGTACCAGAGTTTGTTCCAGGTTTAAGCAAATGCATAATGGCAGGTGTACAATGGAATTTAGGTCAGGCAGGGAAGAGAGATCAACAGCACAGAGCCACAGGCTCTAATTCTAACTAATCAAGAGACTGGTCGGGGTTTTAGTCCTGGCAACTGAAGTGGCAAACTGAGAATAATTACATGTTTGGAAAAACATCCCCTTGGGCGCTCATAGTCAGCCCAGATCACTAGAAATGATTGTGATAAAAAGCATAATGAAATAAGCAGGTTGGCTGGTAGCAGCCAGAGCTTCTATTGCAATAATTCGAATCCAGATCCTGCAAAGAGATTCGGGGGGAAGTCTAGAGGATTAGGCAAGAACTGCTGTGTGTGTGGAAGTGCAGCTGTGCAGCTCCTTGGGAAACTAGAAAATTTTAGAATCCTATATGAGAAAAAGAACAATCTGACACATTAGATTTAGCAGAGCACTCAGAGATAAATTTCTCTGTTTCGACGACTAACGTAAAATATTTAAAAATATTTGCTCGGCAAATTGCTGTTTATTTCAGGCAGGTGTTCAATGAAGCCTTTGCAGGAGCATGGAGGTGTCTGCAGAAATCTAAAGCACATAAATTCAAGGAAACACCCTTGGGGTTAAGGAGTAGGATGTAATGTAAATTATTCATAGCTGGAAATTAGTAATCAGTCATTCTGTGACAGAGGAGACAGGAAGCCCAGACAAAGTGCTCATTAAGAGGTTCTAGGACCTTTTTCAGTCAGGCTGCAAAGTGACAAATAGAGCCATTGGGCACAGAAAAGTCTCACCACACCCAGTTAAGAAGTTGTCTTGGAGGAGCAGATTGTCAGAGAATCTTAGAGCCGTGTAAATAAAGTTCCATTCTCCATGGACTCAGACGGGTGTGAAATGAGAAGATGAAGACATTGGCCATAGGTGAGCTGCCAAACTGCTGTTCAATGGACAGGGAGACATCTGTGCCTTGAAAGATGTCCCTCAGGCAATGGAAGTCATCTAAGTCCGTGGGGTCACTCACTCAGGATCATGTGAAGCACCATAATATATAGCTCTGGGGTGCCACTCTTAAATACTGCATTAATATTCCCTTTGAGCACTTTGGGGCAGGGCCGAGCAACCCAAGAACTTACACAGTGAGTACTTACTACTTATGGGGCCTTCATGCTCTCTGGAGACTGTGGATGCCTCCTGCAAAGGAACCAGGATGAAAGTACTCAAATAAATATGGGAACTGCAAATACATAAAGATACAGCAAATGTAATTTATGGTAATAAATGTAATAAACAGACCTGCACAAAAAAAGGCCAATTATTTTAAAAATTTATCTTGATGTTTTAACATGCTTGGAGGAGTTATGGTATTTAACTAACTTGCTACTGTTTTTTGGGAGCTGCTTTTGTTTTGAAATATAAATGTAGAAAAGCGCAGTGAAACTACAAGTCTTTATAAAATATAGGAATCCATTTTGTAAGGTGACCCTTCCCATGGCAGAGATGCTGAAACTAGATGTTGATTTTTAAGGTCCCTTCCAACCCAAACCATTCTGTGATTCTATGATTATAACTTAAACAAAGAATTTATATTCGGGGGTTAAACTTTGGGAAAAAAAGTAACTTTGAAAAAATGGGTTTAAATAAGCTGCAGAATTTTAGTTTTAACATGAAAATGCACTTCCATTTAAGAGTCAGAAAACTGTATTTTAGAATTTTTCTCAGTAAAAACAAGGTACCCTGTGTGCATAACATTGCCATGAGTTTGACCCATGGCTGTTATTGCACAAGGTGGGAGAAGCAGGAAAACTGAATGAGTCTGGTTCTTGGTGCTGGAGTGATTTTAACAGCTCTATGTATTTGTTACCTGCAATTTGTTATACAGAAGAAAATATATGCAACATTGAGAGCAACCACAGTATATAAAGAAACTGTTAAAACAGGGCACATATATAGGTCAAGAAAGAGGTTCCATGGAGTGGAAAAAGGAGGGAAGGAAGATTTAGGAGACAGAAATAATTGCTGAGAGAATTTTTGGCATGTGGACACTCTCAGGATAGAGTCACTCAAACAGCCATTTGAAGTAAAGTTGGCCAGTTTTTGCTGTATGAACAGCACAGCAGTGAGGATCATTTTTACAGGCCAGAGGGAGGAAATGAGAAGATTACACATAAATCAACAGAATTGGAAAAATGTAATAATATAGAATTCTGACAAATACTGTTTTAAAGTACATTCACTTATATAAAAGCTCTTACCAAAGCTGCATATAAACTCACAAGCTACCAGGAGTTGGAATAAGAGACTCTGGGGTTTTACTCATAAAAATGTGCTGACATGGTCGGGTCAAATTTTTTTCCATTAAGTTTAATGGTAGAATCAGAATGTACATCCATGCATGGCTTGAAAAGAAAAATGTCCGATTTGGGGAGTCTGGTACCAGCCAGCGAATGAGATTAAGAAAATGAAATCTTAACACAGGCAAAAGCTCCTGTTTTTCTCCCATAAAAAAGAGTGATCATACTGTCAGCAGCAAAACTGATGTCGTTTTGTGGATGCTGAAACTATCACATTGCATTTACTGTGGCAATGCAAAGCAGACAAAGATAGACACGTTTCCTTCCTCCTGACTTTATTTTCTTTATTGTGTTTACGTTTTAAACAGAAAATGTTGCTTGCAGATAGCAAAAAAGAAATGGAAGGAGAGTGAAAAAATTAACCATGATTAGGCACCTCAACTTAGCCATTTTTCTACTCTGTTTGGTGTAAAGGGACCTGATCACACAATACTAATTTCATTTTAATTCCATCTTTAAACCTGGGAATATAATTATTATATTCAAAGTCCTCAGTAAGACAATCAGAATACCATTTGGTTGTGTAAATAATGATCACTGAAGTGTAAATGAGCCCTTGGGCAGTTAGATTCTTCACATCTCTACAGAGTGGTATGTGGTCAAGGAGACAGAACCATTATGTGCTCTGGCAACTCATACTTTAATTAATTTGTTTGCTCCTGCATGCAGTTACACTGGTGGCACTCCTTACAAGCTCTTAGCAGAACTATAGTAAAAAGTAGATATTATTCTCTGGGAATGACCCCTCTATTGGGTTCAATAACCAAAAAGCTCTTTAAACACTTGAATTGTAAAAAATAATTTTCTAGAACTTTCAATGCTGTAAACACTGTACATCCCAAAATGTATTATTCCTCTGATGGCTGAGGTCTTCATGTAATGGCAATCTAAAGTCCAAAATTCATAGTCTAATCATTATATCATGAAGGACGTAGGGAACTTGATAAAAAATTGCTTGAGGATTTTTATGAATTGATCATATCCATGTAATGTGATCATATATCTCCCATTTCCAGCACACAGTAATTCCCTTGGGAAAATTGCTGGATGATCTACTGCTCTGGCCACCGGTGACATTTCTCCTTTGTGAAGCTGGCAGGGATGTGAGGAATGACAAAGTGGCAATCACTGGCAATCGTTCTCAGCTCCCACATGGGAAGCCACCGAATCCAGGAGGACTCTCCCAGAAGACAGGCAGCTGACAGGGGTAATGACAAGGTCTGTAAAGTCATGAATGATGGCATTGTGGATGCTAAAGGTTTGCAGCGGTTTGAGAGGTAATTGGACAAGTTCATGGAACAGAAACCCACTGAGGGTTATTAAATCATGGAAACCACATCTGAAGCTGAGAGCAGTCAGAAGCTGGGAGAGCTCGAGTGGGGAAATCATCTGTGCTCGTTCTGTTCTTGCTCTTTGCTGTGGATGCTGCCAGAGGGAGTGCTCTGAGGTAGGCAGACCTTCAGCCTGATGGCTTCCCTTATATTTTTATGCCATGAAACTTGTGGAAATTGCTGTGTATTGAAGCCTACGTGGACTTTCTGAACAGAAAGTGAAATAAAAGGAAACCCTCTTCTGTATTTGACACCTGAATGGGTGTTTGAACAAATAAGGAAATAGGCAAAGCTTTTATTTTTAATGCCTGAAGTTGCAATTTTATGGGAACTGTATTTCAGGAGCCAAAAGAGATAAAAAAGATTTGAAAATATTCGATAGAAAATATGAGTTAGTCTGTTCAAAGAAAACAAGGCTGAGCTTTGCATATTTTACCATCTGAGGAGTTTTATATCTCTCCTTCTTCAATCCCTGAAGAGGTTCAACCATTTTCCTATTCCGAACGAGGACAATAAAAAAAAAGCTGGTTTTGTGGTAATCCAGTTCTGTCCTCACCAGTTTTAAATATCCTTGGACAAGATGCATGAATGTTCAGAGGATAAACAGGGAGAAACACTGCACAGTGATTCCACAGTGTTGCATGGTGTGAAGTGCAGCTTTGCTCCTGCTCCCACCTCCCGAGGTGCACAGCAGTGTCTCTGTGCACGTGCCTTTACATGAGGAGACTGGGCACCCCTGAGGTACCACAGCATAAGGGGAAGGGCTGATTGTACCTCTGAGTTTATCACCTACCCACAGAGAGCCAGAAAATAAGGAATTGCACTGGAGAAATTACTTTCACTACAAACACAATAGCAGATAAGATAAAATGAAAGCTGATTCTTCCCTAAGGAGGGAAGCTAATAAATTAAAGCATAAGATAACACCAAGAAAATATTGGCTCCAGGAAAATCCAATAGGTGGGCCAGCTGCTTAACAATGCCAAAACGAAGTGCAAATATTTAAAAACAATGTCATCTGGAAATTACAAGGGTAGAGAGAAACCAGCAACTAAAAAGACACAATGTTTTACCAGGACAGTGACAGAGCTGAGAAAGCCTTCATGTTATTGACTCTTCTGATCAGAGCTGTAAAATGGGAATGTTGTGCACACGTGTGTCTGCCATCTGCAGAGCCTTGCAGCCCACGGGCTGGCTGTGCAGGCAATCAGACTTTCCCATTGTGGATGATAAGGAAGCAATCCAGTGGCAGCGGTGGCTCGTGATGTGCTCCACCACGCAGGTGGTGTTTACAGATAAACGCCTTTTTGGAGTGAGCACTTGAGGTCAAAAATAATCCAGGGAGTTGTTTGAGGAGAGAAACAAACCATATTAAAATAAATATGGGATTATTGCAGCCCTCAATTGTGTTTGTGACAGTTTCCCTTTGTGGTCCTGCAATGCACCTGCCACTTTTACAGCACAAGCTCCTGTCTCTGTTTTCACTTTGGTGATCTATCTGTGTGCCCTCCTCGTGCTCACAGGCTGTGTGGTCAAAGAAAGCATCCAGGTTTACCCCTTAATATTGTTTTCATGAATTGCATCGTGGAGAAGTAGATTGGAAAAAGCACCTTGGACAAGCAAAAATCGGGTCTAGTTAAAAAAAGTTAAAAAAGAGAATAAAGCACCACATCTTTGACAGAGCAGCATACACTGAACAATTCATAGCTGTTGCTACCAGAATGATAAAGATTAAGTTTCACATCCAACCCTGGCTCTCAGACACAGTTACACACCAAGATGTACTATTCACTATGATTTAAAATAAACAGTCACCACAAAGATGAATTAGGGCACACCAAGCTTGGTGAGATCAGCTCTGCAGTGTTATAACTGAATTTAAATACTTGAACAATCCATAGAGTGGAAACAAATCATACCAGCTACAGAACTGTTTAAGAGGGAGGTCTTTGACCCTAAATGTGTGATTTAATGCTGGCTTAGAAGAATAATATGCAGTGGTATGAAAGGCTGGTCCCAGGTCCATCAATAACAATCAGAGTCTAGTCCTTCTAACACCAGATTATTTTGTAAGAGTATTTTCTTCTGTTTGGTTCTGTGCAGGGCTACAACAAGGAAAAACATGTGTTACCAGTTTCAGTGCAGGCAGAAGGCATTCTTGGCTCTTACATCTTCTGAAATGCATCCATTTTCCCAACAAACTAATTTTATTGTGGATTTTGATGCCTTAAACCCAGCCCTGTGCTGTTTCTCCCTACAAGCCATGTTTACAAAGCTCTCTGAGCAAAGATGCCTTGTAGAAAAGATTCATTTGGGAAAACTATTTCTTGTTTTCTGAGTCTGGCAGAAAAATGAAAAGTGAAAGCCTGAGAATGCCAAACTTTCATCATTACTTTTAGGAGTTCACTGCAATTGAGTGCAAAGATTTGACTCAGCAAAATATAGACATCAGTAAGGAAACAGCTTATCTGCTCAAAATACTGTTGGAAATACAATGGCAAGACCATGCTGGGTGTGTTAAAATACTTATAAATAATAAGTGCACAGGAAAGATGGACAGTAAATGATAAGACAGATATTTATGCAGCCTTTTTTACAGAATCCAAAAGCAGAATTGTATGTCACTGATGGTTACTTCTGGTAAACACATTCAATTGCTCAGTATTGGGGAGCCTTTACTAATTTTCTCTCTGCAGGTAACAGAGATAAGAAAAGTGCACTGCCAGCTTTTTTAGTATTCCTAGAGCCTTAAAGCTGCTTCTTAACACAGATGGTACAGAGTGAAATACAGTCTCATATTTCTTTCTAATAATAGCTATTATTCACAGGGAATTATATTCCCAAGGTACTTATCTACTTCTCATATACACCCATTTACATATATATATATACATAAACATAGATTAAAAAAAAGGCATTTGTGCATATAAAAAAGCCCACTTAAGGCAGAGTGTTCAGGCTTCCTGGGGGCTGCCTGCCATGCTTCAGGACAGAGCATGTGGTGCGCTGCCTCGGGGATTTATTTCAGCTTGCATGGCAATCTACTGCGAAATCATGATTTCTCAGTGCTGAGTGGCTGTTCCTGGCAGGAAATGAGGTTTATGAATGCTAATGGCATGTGATTGGAGCCCACCACACAGCTCTTTTCCCTCCAGTGCAGGAGGAGGCTCATCAGCTCCACACCAGCATCTCCTTCCCTGCTCTGCCCCACAGGTTTTGGGGGAAGTTCCAGTGTCTGTGTAGGAGTAGCTTTGGAACCTTTTAGGCTCCAGTTTCCCCCTCCACCCCAAATACATCAGTGCAGTTGGATCTCTGCCTCTCCCAGGGGTTTCTCTTTGCAACAGTGAGGTGAATGAAGGCAGCAGGAGGGAAAAGGGAAGCGGCCAACTCGGGTTTGGGATTCCCCTTTGCAGGAAAACAGGATGGCAGTGAGCAATGCTGCTGGAAGTGTCCTCATTTCCCTCAGGACAGCCATCACAGATGGGAAGGCAGAAGGAATCCAGCATCCCCTGGAAGGAATCCCCTGCACATGTGGAAGGGGCTGTGCTGCTCATCTGTGGCCAGGAGAAGCCTGGGTTGCCAAGGCAAAACTTAGAGAGGGGCTCAGAACCAAATAAAGTTGAGTAAAGGGGATCTAATCTCTTCTGCTTCCACCCCAGGCAGAAAACCTGCCACAATATACCTGGATCATTAAGGTGGTACCTGAAAAGGGATGAGTATTGGATTCAAGAGACCAAATTTTTCTAGTTTTCCCCCATATCTGCAGCCAAAGTGATGCAAGAGATTACAAATATACACCAGGAGAACAGGTGAAAAGATTGGCATTACTATAGGAAGACCTTGATCTTAGATGCCAATGATGTTACAGTTTGGCTGGGATCAGCTATGTCATACCATGCCCAGGCACTTGTGAGTGCACCCTCCAGGGGAAAAAAATCGAAACAAAAAGAAGAGAAATTTATGGGAAAAAAAGCAAACACTGGCAGCATTCTTTGGGTAAAGCTGTGCTCAGTCTAGTGCTATTGATTTTTTCATAAATATGTCATATACTTATTAACCTTACATTTACAAAATTTACCTGGGTTTTGACAGTGTCTTTATTAAATCAGGATATAAAGAGAAAAGAGATTTATTTTTCTTTCCTTTCTTTTTTTTTTTTTTTTTTACTGAATTATTAAAACAGTGAGTGTTCACCCTCAGGAAGTACTTGTTTCAAAAGGTATTGCTATTGAACCAAACCATCAGATCTTCTCAAGGGACATCAAGAATGAGTTTGGTGAAGCCTTTTTTTTTTTTCTTTCCTTGTGAGTGATATTGTAAACTACAGCAGCCTTCAGCACAGGCAGATGAAGCTGGGTCTGTGCTAAGTCCTGCACTCCCTGATCCTCTGGGCTGATGTTCTCTCCTGAAACTCAGTATTAGAGGAATCTCTCAACTTCTCTTAGACTTGTAACAACACCTGGAAGCATTAAGTGGATTGTTGAAGTGTGGGACATCCCAGGTACCTCCTCCTTGTCCTGAGACAGGAGCTATCCCAGTGGTGACACTCAAACAGTGTCCCCTGAGGACGTGGCAGCACAGCAGAGCTTGGCACATGGATCTCCCCTGGTGCTGTGAGGTGCTGGAGCACTTCCTGGCAGGTCACAATTAATAAATAGCCAGGTAGATAAATATACTACCCCTTTTATCATGTGGAATAAAGGATGCACAGAGAGCCTGGATAACTCACACAAGCACAGTCAGGAGTCTGTGGCAAAACTGATTTGGGCACCCTGCAGGCTGTGACTCCCTGGTCAGGGCATGGAGGGAAAGGATTTCTTTCCTCCTTGGTGCTGAGTAACCAACAACAGTATCATCCTTCTTTTAAACTCCTCGTGGAAACAATGTGAAGAAATTCCTCAGCAGGAAAATAAGAGAACTCTGGACTGTTGCTGCACCAAGCCCCTTATCAGTTTATTTGACAATCAACAGTGATGTCTCCTTTGAAGAGAAGTAAACTTGTCTTTTCCACAGTACTGCTGTGAGAAACACTGCATTGGTTTCACTGCATTTTAGAAGGATCTGTGTCTCCTTTGTGGGCAGGTTTTCCTGCAGCCTGTCCCACATGGGCTGCAATTATCCACACATTGAGTAGTGACATCCAGTGGTCCCATCAGATCATGAGAGCTGGAATGTCTCCTCATTTAAGCCAGCAGAGCCACAGGCACCTTTACAAAGTTAATCCTTATCCCAGCCTACATTCCAGTCCGATATTCACTTCATTCCTGGCTACTTTCCTTTTTAGTCACTTCTGTGCAGCATCTTTTGATTTACGACTTTCCTCTTGCTCCTCAGCTTTCAGACCAGAGAACCAGAGCAGTGATGTGCAATTCTCCAACCCCCTGGTCTAGCTGTGACAAGTGCCTTTACTCATCAGAACAGGATCAATTCTGAAGCCCATCTTTGCCCTCCTGTCACCACCAGACACGTGAAGCGGGAGGAGAAGAATTTCTTCACGTTGTACACATGTAAATGCTCCTGCACAGAAGACACTTGTAAGCTCTCCCACTGGTCACCTGGGGCTCCTGGATTATGAATCCTGACCCAAATGCAGGATGTGCTGCTGTGACAGCACCAGGACTGGTTTGTGGTGTGACATTCCTGTGTTAGCATATGAGGCAAAAATAAGAGGTTCTACTTTCAGCTGGTGTAATAATCATCTCATCTGCCTTTATAAGCACCAATCTCACAGGTACATCAGCTTGGATTCTGATTTGTGCCTCTGGGAACCACAGAGACAAATACATAAAATTCTCATATGACAACTCATTTTCCCCTTATTATGCACAAATCCTCTTAGATCAGTAGACTCTTATAGCTGGAATTTATCTTCTTGAAAACAAGAGGGTTTAATGACTTTCTTTCTAGAGTTTTGCATGTCACTGGAGTTTTGAAAAATTTAGCATCCACATGGCAGCAGAATATGAAGGGCACATTGCCTGCTGGGGTTAGAAGGCAGCTACCTCTGAGTTAGATGAGACAGAATTTGGGATTACATTGCTCCCATTTTTTAGAAATATCTCTGGTTCTGACTCAAAATATTCTGGATCACTGTATGAAAACTATGTTTTCTTTGTCTGATACCGATTCTAATTGCAGCTAATTAGCACTGGGTTATTTACATGCCTTGTTTGTCTGACAATGAGAGATAGATGATATCTGTTAGATGATACATTTTCCAGCTGTTGGAAGTGTGCAGTGTTTGAAAGTTAATTAAAAAAGAAGTGGAATGGAAGTATCGAAATATTTAGTTTAATATGCTGTTAAATGCCACAGTCATTACATCCAAACCAAACTGATCTAAACCATAATTTTATTATGTTCCTTTTCATCATTTGTACCCAAATCTTAGAACACAAATCTTATCCATTTATTGTTAAGTGACACTTTTTGAACCACAGTCATTTAACTTTGAATTGTCATGCTTATTTGTGAAGTTAAGAATACTAAGGGAAGTTTAAACCCCATATAATTGAAAACATCAAATTATATAGCCATGAAAATGGGATTTAGAATGGAAATAGCAGCTGATGCTTAACTGAAATAGATATGTTGGAGTAACAGTTATGTACCTGACTTTTAATTCTTCAGATGACTCATTTAGGCAGGAGTTACCAGTGCTGTAATTTTGAAAAAGGTAAAGGTCAAATATCTTATTTACAAGTCCGTGTTCCTCGGTTATTGCAAATATATCTCAATCTAGATTTAAGTGTAAGTAATAAACCTGAAAATATTTTAAGTTGATTAAATGAAAGTGAATTTCATATTACAACATGCTAAAACACACCTACAGAATAAATAACAAGCCCCTGAAGGAAATTTAAATATAAAGTGATTAATACCCTAAGCTGATGAATAATATAGTTTTATAAAAAGCATACTTATGAAACAGGCACCTATGCTTGCAGTCAGTCCACGTGGGTGGGCTTGCAGCTGGAAAACACTCAGCTGGGGTCTCTGTGTGGGTGTAAAGGTCCATACACACCCTCATATGGAGACTGCAGAACAGGGACTAACCTTTCAGCCTTCTTTAGTCATTCACATCCTAGTTGGAAAATGCCAAAGGAGGTCAAATATCACTGACCTCAGTGTTTGTGAAGAGCTTCTACCAAGTACAAGACAAATCTGTAAAGAATAAACATGATTTTACTCCAGTTCTTAGTCACTTAATTAGCAGGACCAAGTAGCAAGTACTACGTGCAAATAGTTCCTTAATTTGCACACATTTTATCTGCCCAGTGTTTGGTTTGTTATTTCTTTTGATTGCACATTTTAGTAAGGAACACTGGGAAAGCTGAAAGGGTCAAAACAAGGATCTTGGAGGATAAACTGTTGTCCTTAAAAGCAATTCCTACTGGGAGAAAATATGATGATTGAGAGGTCAGTGGTGCTAGGGTAAGCACAAGATAAGTCACAAGCTATTTGAAGTAACATTTCCTTTGATCTGCCAGGCCTTTCCATACATAAGGAAATCCAGTGGGGTGCTAAAGGCTTTGCTAATCTTCCTAATGATATTCTGAGGATGCTTAAGGCTGGGGTTAAAGAGGCCTTTCAGTGCAGCTTGACTTGTGAACTTTTGAAATACAGAACCAACCTTCCTCTCAAAGATATTTGCAAAGCAGCTGTTCACGTTAGCAAATGTGTGTATGAGCTCAGGCCAGGAAAGTCATGTCAAAAAGAGAACCTTTAGATCAGCTTTGCCTTTAGCAGGGTAGTGATATTGTGGGGTTCCCACAGGGCTTTGGGAACAAAGCATATTAAGAACAAGGGTGGTTTAAAATCCTTAAGGAAAATAGGTAATCAAAGGGCTGAGTTGGTCAAAATCACTGACAACTATTATCAATCAGATGGTTGGGCAAAGCAAAACTGTGCTTGGGAAGATTCAAGCTCCTCATTCTAACATCTAATTTTTAGGTCAACCTTTAACATTAGCATGGCATTCATTTGAAATAAAACCCAAGTCAGGCATGAAAGCAGAATCAACATTTGACTAAAGAGCCTGAAAGTAAACTGGGAAGCCTTTCATTTGTCAAGAAAGTTCAAGAATCATCTCGGGGGGGAAAAAAATCAGGGAGAGGGATGTAATCCATATCAGCACCACTGAGCTCTGAGGCATTTGGTGTTCAGTGCTTCACACTCTTGAGAGTGCCCTAAAGGCTAAAGAGAGCAAACAGAACATGTCTGTGTCCTTCAATCCATCTGGGGTCAGAAACTGGGATGTCTCCCAGTCTGTAATGTGACTGGTTAGCTGGATGTGCTCAGGCTGTGCCCAACACATACAAACACCATGCTGAGTTTGGCAGCCTGGTATGGAGCTTGTGGATCAAATACTAGGGCAAGGAGTAGAAAAACACCTTCCTCTGCTGGAAACACCTGCAACCTACCTGCTGCTCTGTGCTGTGTGGGACAGCCAACCTCCCTCTGAGGAAGGCTAATATCCCTAAACACCAGCTAAGCATAATTTTCAAATACTCTCAGATGTCCAAATTCTATTTAGTTGTTCCATGCAAAGTGAAATACCTTTAACATGAGAATTTCCCCGCTTCAGAACATGGCAAATTTTAGTGGTTAGGGTTAGAGCACATCTGTGGGAGGTGAGGGTTGAGTCATCTCAACCAAAGGGAAAAAAAATATTCCCGGGGTTTTACGTTGCAGGTAAGTCAGTGGTCCATGGGCAGAGACTTAAATACAAGTTTTAAAGCACTGCTTTGGGGTTTATCTCTCCTGAGTTTGTTATTGTCATTATTTATTTGGTCTTGTCTTATCTGGGGATGTGAGTCACTGCATTCCTGAGGAAAGTGCCAGCATTTTCACTTGGAATGACACCGTGATGTCCAACTGCTTTCAACTGGCCTATTTTTATACCTGATTGCACATGAAAGGAAGCATTTTTAATTCATTAAAAATGGACAAGTTTTGAGCAAATATACCTGGAATTGGCAGGCAGGGAATCCTCTGAAGCCAAATAAGGCTTATGGCTGAGAGAGGAACCAGTCTCAATGCTGTTAAGGCTTGATTTCTGTGCAGAAGCAGAGATGTAGGTGCTTTGAAAACTTCACTGGTGGAAACCAAATAACTAGACAATTGGAAATCTTACTTTCATTTTGAGGAACTAGACTTTAGATATGTAAGTCAGTACACCCCTGCTGAAATTTGGTAAATACACCTGTGTGAAACTTGGCAAATCCACATTCAGAGTTTATTCCATCAACATTTTGAGTATGGGCTCTTCTAAATATACACTTGGGATTTTTAGCAAAGATAGAAAAAAAAAATAGTAATCCTTCCTGCCAACTTCTTAGGGAATTTTTTGTAATGAATAATTCTCTGTCTAATAGTAAAGTAACATCTCTCAAAAGCATGATGTGAGCTGGTGAAGAATAAATATCCTTCCCCTTTTAGACATCATGGCTTTACCTTTTGCAGGTGCAGTTTACTGGATAAAACAGAGGAGAGGAAGTCCAGTTAGAACCTCAAAAACATTTTTAAAAGACGTGAAAGACAGGTTTTTATTCAGGGCACGCATTTCTTGCCTCACATTGAGCAGGTTTCCAAGGGCTGGCTCCATGTAAACAGTCACAGAAGCTAAACAGGGCAGCTAAGTCAAAAGGTGAGATCATGGAAACCACCAATCATTTATTGCCTCACCTCAGAGACCTCTCAGCTCCATGTGGCTGTTGCTGTCAGGCTTCGAAGTTTCCCCTGGTTTGGAGCCCTTCTGCAAACCCAGAATTGCCTCAGCCCTGCCCCTGCCAAGCAGCCTGGCACGTACATCTTCTGCTCCACTGAGTCCCCAAAGGGACACACTCCCCATGTCCTCCCAGGAGGCCTCCAGGAAGGAAGCATTCCCAGATTATGTCTGGCACACACTTATACTTCAGTCTGCTTGTAAAACCCATGGTGGCTGCCACTGTCTTCCGAAAATTAATCAGAAAAAAAAGATTTTAAATTTTTTTAATAGATCATTAGAGCTTCTCTGCTCGTGGTAGGTGGGAGTAAGACCGGATCTCCTGGTTCTAAGTCAGGACCAACAGCCACACCGGGGATTGGTCTGGGCTGCAGTTCCTCCCCAGCCACCCTGCTGAAGCTGAGAGTGTCAGACAGGGCTCATCTCTCTGCATGTTTGAAGGGAGAGGAAGGCAGAGACCTGGATATGCAAAACCATGACATTACGAGTAGATAGAAGTAATAATTTGAGTTCTGTAACACTAAAGGTCTAACATCGAGGAGGCTTAGGTGCATAAATTGTGCATGACCTTAGAACATTGCAGTCCATCAGAGTGAACATGGATCCACAAACACAAGATTGTTGGAAGGCCAGAAAGTCCCTTTTAATTTCTGAGTCCCAACCAGCACTTCTCTTTGTGACACTGGGAAGGCCCCAAGAAGCTCTTTCCAGGCTTTGGCACTTTACAGCACTGCTGCAGGATCTTTATCAATGTTCAGTATCCAACACTTCACTTTGTCTAGGGAGTGAAATACCTGCAAAAAATAGATCCCAAGCGTTTCAGTTCATCTATTTTTGTGCGCTGAATTGATGACACGTTGAAAAATGAAACAAGACCAGCTACAGGTAAGATTTGTGCTTGCAAAATATTAAAATGAAAGCTTTTGCTGGCTACCACTTCCTCTGATGAGCATGTGAAGGTCCATACTGTCTGTACATCCATTTCTCAGGGACAGGAGCTGACCACCACCCAGAAATATTTGGAAATGTTTATTTGTGTGGATGTGTATGAACACGGAGATAAGTGTGTGGGTGCATGTTTATATATTTAACCACTCAGGACTAAACTCTCTGGATGGAAGCTGATAAGGGCCAGATGAAAGCAAGCACTGAATTGGTTACTAAAATAATCAAAAGCCCAAAACAGCTCCTCACTGACACTGTTAAATGCCAGCGTTAAAATGTGTAACTAGGGTATGAATATACAGAGAATTATACTGGATGCCCTAACTTATAGATAAGACAGCAAAAGCTGGGCCAAATCTTGATGCTATTTACATGGAGGGAAAAAAAAGAATAGTCATATTTGAAGAGACATTGGTTTTATCCAGCGTGAAAACAACAAAGAAAGAAGCAGAGCTGGAGCAGCACACAGGTTATGTGCACTGTCATAATGTAACATGTAAGGCATAAGAACCAAAAATGGAACAAAGCAGAAAAATTCAGAGTTTTACACTAAAGAGGATGTGTGGTGATGTGGTCAGATGGGAGGATGGAGTGCCAGATGAGGGTCTGGATCACCCTGCACAGTCACAAAGTCTTTGTGCCTCATGGAAACCAAAAAAAGCTGGGCAGAGCCTCTCTGGAAACCAACACTGAGCCTCAGAACTGTGTTCCAAGTCAGGCCATGGACATAAATATTTCTTTGGAAAGTACCTAACAGTGCACTTAGAATGAAGACACACTTTCAAAAACCTCCAAAAAAGAGAGAGTTTCTGCAAAAGTAGTCCAGTGGTGCTGTGAGCAGTTTGAGGGCAGCCCCCTGAAACTTCTCTATCCCCATAACCTTAAACTTCCAAATTCCACCTAGGCTGACCCCTTACTGATACTGAAGGCAAAGTGGCTGTTTTCTGAGTTTCTCTGTATTTCATTAGAACCTAAACTGCAGAGGAGGCCGGAAGAGGAAAGAAAATCCTGTGGGTGAACATTCCACCTATGGAAGGCAATGGCCAATCCTGAATCAGGTTCTGTGGGACAAGATTTCTTCCTGTACTTTTATTTGTATATAAAAATATGTTGCATGGATGAATTAGAAATTACTTCACTGAGCTCTGGCAGTAATAATAGCACTCTGATGTAAGTTTGAGAAGAATCAAATTTGAATGCTTCATATCTTCAAGCAGTATGGATCTTCCACATCAGCTCTTGGCCTCTGATCATTTGCTGTTGTTTAGTTCTTTGTGTATCTATGGTAGCTGCATTGGCTATTTTTAAGTGCTGTGCATTTTTATGCTCACAGGTAGTACAGTCTCACAGTCTCTTTACACTGGGAAGTTTTGGGGAGTATGTAAATCTAAGCTGCATAATTTGGAACAACCATTGTGTTGAGTACGCACTTAAATTGTGCTTAAGCTTCTTCCATCTGATGTTCTCTGCCTGTGCATTTAGGGATTTTTCTTGCTGTAGAGTATATGATATCTGCCAAATCTGCTTGAATTCTGGGTCTTTGGGGTCACATGAAAAAAACCCTCCCATCTCTCTGCTCTATCCATCTGTTTTTTTCCCAAGCCAGTGCTTTTTTGTAGCACTGGGTCAGTAAGGTGGAGCACTGGGAGCCCAACAGCTGTTGCACAAAAGACAGAGCTGCAGAGCTGGGCTGGTGAGCAGCAGTGGATGCCAAAGGCAGCCCTTCTTGTAGGAAGGCCACCACAGGAGCACAGATGGGGAGACCTCTGCCTGAGGCCAAAGGATGCACTTCCCAAGGATAAAGAGGAGCCAGCAGTTATGCACAGGGTTGATGCAGTAAACATGACAAAGGGGCTGCAGTTAAAAGGGAAAATAGCACTTCCCAGAGGAGCAGATAGAAAAAATGTAAATGTGAAAAAGCCCTTGAAATGCTGAAAGACTCTAATGGAAAGTGATGGAAAAGGGGAGGTCATACAGGCATGGCAGTTGACAGGTGAAAGCTGATTTCCTTTTGGGTTTCTGTTTAGTAACAGATGTGGCAGGAAGTTCCAGTGGAATAAAAAAAAAAAAAAAAAAAAAAAATCACAGAAACCACACCAGGAGCGTTGAGAGGTGTGGGCAGGACTGTGTCTGTCACAGGAACAAAGGCAATGTTTGTACACTTTGAAAGGGCAACCGTTGACATACATGACAAGAGATGTAAAAAAGGCTCTTTGATTTGAGCCACAGACAGCTTTCAAAGTTTGACAGCTTTCAGAGTGTACGAGGCTGGATCAGATCCTTTTTTTGATATAAAGGGTCTGCTAAGTGAAAACAAATCTAGCCTGTGGCTTCTTAGCCAAGGCAGAGGGGAGCCAAGGGGCTCCTTCCACCCCAGAGGCAGGTCAGGACTTCTCCAGTCCCAGCAGCATCACTGGATGCTGGCATTGCATGACAGTGGCTTAGGAAGGGCAATTCTGAGTGTCAGCAGCCAAAAAACTGAGAATAAACCAACTGACACACAACCCCCTTGAAAACAGGGGGAGATAAAGGGAGATTCAGGGGAGCATGTTTAGCTCTATACCTCTTTCCTTGCCCCAAACCCCTTTTGCTGAGAGCAGGATGGCCAAAGGCAAGTACAGAATGGAACTGGGAGTGCTGGTGGCTGGAAGCCAACTGCATGGCCTGAGTCTTGGGCTGCACCACGATCAGTCTTTTGGGCTGTGGTGCTGCTTTGAAGAACACTTGTACAGACAACAGGGGCAGCAGCAGTGTTGGGCAGTGGGAGGAACACCAAGGCTTTGATTGCCTTGGGTGACACATACTTAAACATTGTAAGGGACACTGGCTGGGTGTTTCTCACCACTGTCACATGTCTGCAGCCTCCAGCTTCAGGACTGCTGTCATCCAGTTTATATTTCAGGCATCAGCCTGAGTGTGGGTCCCAGCATCGTATGTCAGAGAGGGACAGGCATAAATATAGAGCTGGAAATTTCCCAAACGCATTTGTCATAAGGTCAAGTGAGTGGAGAGAAGCTTGGTCCAGTTAATAATTAATAGCAGACTCTTAAAGTAGGAAAACTCATCTTGTTTGTTATAATTCATTGTTACGGAATGTGATTATGTTCTGCTGAATTTATGAGGGAAATCCTCAAACCTCTGCTTATTTTTTAGTGCCAGATGACTCAGTTTTGTTATCCTTTTAGCAATAATTTTTGATATAATGAAAAATTTAACATGATTTATACAGAAGAGTTTATGTCTTCCTTGTAAATAAACACTGTGCCATTAAGCTGAATCAAGAAATACATGGTTTAAGATGCAATTTACAAGCCAGTGGAGATCAAAAATGATAAATAGCATGACAATCTTTTTGGAAAGGATGTAAGTCTTCATGCTTCCAGGACATAAGATAACCTCTAATTAATGGGGACTAGTAAGAATTCTTTCCTGTCAGCAAGTTATTTCATAATTGCCTTCTGTAGGGCTTCCTGTACTTTCCCCTGAAGCAGCTGGTTTGCTTCTGCAGGAGCAGTGTGATAAAATCAATAAATCCCTGACCCACTCCTGTACCTCTGTGAATGTCTTTTTTATGGGAACTTCTCATCCTCCCAAGACCCAGGTTCAGTTTGCTTTGTTTGCAAGCTAAAAACTGCTAAATGCCAAGGCAGAAGGAATGACTTGCTTTCTTTAGTGATGTCTTCACTTGTGACAGGAAAAGCAAGACCTAAATCCTTCAGCTCATGTGTTGACATGCAGGAAGGAAGCTAAAGTAAGTTTTTACAATAACTTCACCTGGAGGAGAAGTTAATTCTCTTGTTAATATGGACCCACAGTACACGTGTGCTGTGTCCTTCTAACAAGGGGAAATAAAGAGCTTAAGTCTTGTGAGGGTGCCTGGGTAAAAGAAATCTAACCCTGACCATCATCTGAGCTTTGGAGTTGTGTTTAGGAAATCTTTGCCATTGCCCTCAACTCCGTTGCTTATAATTTTCCCTTAATATTCCCACTTGTCAAAACTGCTTTTGGACTAAATTCTTATTTTTGGTGTATAACAGGTAGGCCTCCAAAACAACCTGGTGGTTGCAGTCACTGGGTTCAAAGACAGATGGAGAAAATGTGCCTTTTTATCTGTTCTACAAAGCAGCTGAGGGATTGGCACAGCTTTAGACTGGCTTAGCTTAAATTTAAGTTGAGAGTTGATGCAATGAATCACATCTAATGTGTCATTGGAAAGCAGATTTTTTTTTGATGTCTAGCTAATAATGTAGTCTAAGATAATAACATATGTCCACTTTTTAATATATAGGAAGTAGGCTGGGAAAGGGAAGGTTTCCCAGTGATAAAACTGCAGATGCACACACCTGGTTTGGGAGGATGGTCTTCCTGTAGGTCAGGGTCTGAGCCAATTAAAGGAAGTCTTAACTGGACATGAATGAGCTTTTTTTCAGTCCTCCAGGCAATCCAACAGCAGGACACTTCACTGAGGTATATTTGCAATTCCCTCCATCCCCTCCTTCTTCCATCAGTGTCAAAGCATGAATTATATTGTCTTTTTTTTTCTTGTTTGGACAGGAATCAGGAAAAATGAATCTATTCATGCTTCAGATCCCTATGACTTCTAGAGGTTGTACTGATCATCAGTTACTAGCTGTGAATAAAGCCTTCAAACCTTATTTAAACATTACAGCACTAATTATAGTTTCCTTAAGTAAAATGCTCCTAAACTATAATTACCCAAAAGATTACATGTTGGCAGTTACACAAGAAATTGCATTACAAGATTCTACCAGGGGGCTGAGCTCACCCCACTGTCTCAGTCAATCAAACCTCTTGAGAACAAATGCAATAGTTAAGTGCTGGCACTGCAAAAGCAGTTCTGTGTTCTCCCCAGGCCCAATATCTGCAGAAAACTCACTCAATATTCAGCATGCACTGTTCAGTTTACAGTGTTGCTCCCAGTTCTTAGCTGCTGTAAACAGATGTTGATCTGCTGAATATTGATTTCCCCCAGCTCAGGTTTGAGCTCACAGTGCAGGGCTCTCATCCCTCTGTGCTTAATTTGAGGAGCACTGTGAACCACCATAGAGAAGGAAAACAACTGTAATGCCTGTTTTGGGGTTTTTAGAAAAAGAAAACACGGGGAATTTTGGAGGTTGGCTCTGGTAAAACAGACACCATTGCCCATGTCTTTCTGCATGTTCACTGTTCATCCACTTGTATGCATGAAACACAGCTCAGGGCTGTGTCACAGCCCACAGAAATCGAGGTGTGTTGAGGAGCAGATGATGTCTGAAGCTCTGTAGTGTGCACCTTGTATTAATTTTCTGTGTCTGGTGGTCAACAATGCTGACACTTCATGGGAGAGAGGGATCCCTGGTGTAACAGCAGTGACCCCTTGGAATTACCCCACGACAACTCACATCTACTGAAGAGCAAAAGATAAATTAAACAGGAAACCTGGAACAAGGTCAGAATTTAGAGTATATGAAGGGTTGGGAGTACGTGGAACAGACATTTCCTTATCACCCTCCGTAAATCCACACTCCCTTCCTGTACACCACCAGGTAGTTTCTTTTAATAAAAATACATAAGCAGTATAAAACCTCTTATTCCTGCTTATTTGGATTGAATTTTGTTATTTACCCCTACAGTCTGTTGGTTTGGCTGCATGACATTGACTTCCAGCTAAAATAATTTACTCACCAATTTCACAGACAACATTGAAAGCAATTATGAGAATTAAGAATGTATTTTCATACTATTAAAAAATACAGCTCTGAAGAGCTTTTAAAGAATGCAGAGGGTTCTAATATCCATTTTCCTTTTCCTCAGGTATTAGCTGGGGAAATTATCAGAAAGTCCATTAAATGTTTTTTGCTCCCCCACTTATGTATATAACCCAGCTGCCAGAGTTGCAAATGCATTTAAATTGAAGACTACCTTCTTCCTTCCCCAAAACAGTACTGTGGGATTTTTTTTTTTTTTTGTTAAATAATCCACTTTTGCTCTACTGCATGGATGAAAAACACATATATCTACTCCCTGCCTGTTCCTGTTGGATTCCATGTGCCTTTGGGTAGAATTCAGAACTAAAATTACAAATGCTGAGGGGTTGCTTGGAATTAAAACATGTTTTGCATATGCATAGAACAGGGGTGGAAAAGCACATGGATATTTGGAAGTAGGTGCCATTATGTGGGAATGAGGCACACTAAAGTACCAGTGCTGTAAGCCAGGATCAGCAATTAGCACACACTCCACAATTCTGGTGTAAGGGGTGCTTCAATTTAAGTGCAAATTAATAGGTTTGAGGAGAGCGCCTTAAAAATTACTAAAGCATTTCATGATTATGAGGAGGACTTTAATTTAGGAGACAATTACTGGTATTCTCACATTCCCACCTGAAGGCATTGCCATTTTCTGTCTGCCTGGGCCTTTTTATTAAAACTCAGTTCTGGATTCCAAACACCAGTATTGGCTGTTGTTTTACAGAGCCTTTTTCCCTGTTTGTGGCTAAAAGAGTTCATGGATTATATAAGAGGAATTAAAAAGAGCAGTGACAAACTCAGGCCAAGGATCTCACAGACCTTGCTGTGACCTCATCCACAGCCATTTAAAGCAAATATTTCAGTTCTGTGGGATTCAGAAAATGTGTACATTTGACTTCTAACTACACAATAGGTGCAACGTTGAAACCAGTTTTACAGGGGTGTGACTCCTTCAGTTTTGATGGAGTTTCTGCAGATTCATTGGCAGAGGAAGTGAATGAATCCACTGGAGCTTTGGAGATAGAGCCACAACAGGAATTTACAGAGGGCAAATCTTCTCTCCATTTTGAAAGTGAAGGGTGGAAATGAATTAAAAATGTGTTTTTAAATATATACACACATAATGGGGAAAAAAAGTCATGGCAAGAAAGTGGGAATCTTTTGTTGTGAAGTAAAAATTCTCCTCTAAAACCATGGCAGATATTATTTAGTATTAATCCTGGAGTGATAACAGTAATTACTTTTGCTCTCACATTAGAATTGAACTGAGGGTACTCTGGAGCTGTAAGACTGGACTCCTGCTTTAGCTCTTGGAGAAGCTTTACCCACAAGCAGTGGGAGAGGATCATAGTGAAAAACAGATTTTCCAAAGCCATCAAACAAGATCTGTAAATACTCTGGAAAATGTTGTCACATAAGTGCATAAAATCTCTCAGAAATCAGTGAGGTGCATTCATTCATCCTCTTCTCCAGAGATCTTCACAAACATTGAGAAGATTAATATCCAAATATGAAAAAAATGAGAACGAACTCATCATTGAACAGGAGTAAGAGAAAAGGAAATAGCTGATTTAATTAGGTTTTAAAGGATGATTCAGACCAACATAAATCTCAATGAAAGGACAAAAATAATTACAGGTAATTAATGCCAAAGTATCTAAAGCTGAGGAATTTAGTTAGCCTAGAGCACAGTACATAACACACCCAGTTCTTCCTTCTGTAGATAACATAGTGCATCCACTAATTTAGGTCATGCAGTTTCTTTTACACTTGTAATTATTTTTAATACTGACATTTCTTTTGCCTTAAGGGAAGCAGTGCTGAGAGCACAACCAAGTGAACCTGTCTAAAACATAGAAGCATTTCTGTTTTGTTATTCCTGGGGCTAAAATGGCATGAGTCAAAAACAAATTACATCCATCATTCTGCCACTGGATGGATCAGTATATATTAACAGATGCAAGCAGAGCTAGATTCCATATTTTTTCTATCTTCCTCTGTTACTCAGTAGCATTTCTCAGCCATGGATTTATTTAGGATGGTGCCAAAAGCCCAGTTCTTCAGTGGTTATTTCTTTTATCAGCATTATGGTCAAATCGAAGCTCTGATTTGAAAGATTCAATTCTTTATAAAGATCTGTTTTATACCCATACCTTCCAGAGCAGTCTGGAAGGTATTTAGTTCTCTCCATTGATTCCATTGGACATGCTGATACAAATGTTGGAAAGATAAATAGAATATCTTGCCATTGACAAGAGCTGCAGGACCACCATCTGGATGGACTAGACTGAGAGTATGGATTTTGTTAAATGGTGCATTTTGGTAGTTCAGAAAGAAAAGCACCATTTCTTGGGTCAGATCCTACTCCATATATTTCTGTTTCTTTGTATAGCTAAAGCCTACAGGTAGGTTTGCTCCTCACCACTTAGAGGGTTTCATAAGCCTTATTTTACAGGGGAAAAAATGATGGGAGTATGAAACAGGTCTTAAGTTTCCATATCAAATAACCTAAATTTCTCCAGGTGGTAAGCAACAAATTTTCAGAATCTTAAACACCAATTGCAAACATGAATGCAAAATCCAGGGCATGTTCATCATGGAAATAAATTCATGACTAGGGCTGGTGCTTTCTTACCATTTTCTTCACCCCATTCTATGGTATTTCTCTGGTTGTCTATGAAAGCAGAATCCTTTAACACCTCTTAATTCAGCTGCTCGTGTCCAGATATGTATCCTTAGTTATCCATTTAGTGAAGTTATGTATTTGGTGAAATGAAATCTGATCTAGAGAAATGATACTGTGGAAACATCTCTGTCTTACCACGAATAGAAGAACACAGCAATGAGCACGTCAGTCTTTGGGGATATTCAGCTACAGTGAAGCAGGATGATCCATGTTAATGGTGAAGGATAGATCCCATTTTATTGTGAATTAACTCTAGAGGGAAGTTTGACTGGGAAAGGAATAAAGAAGTCAATCTAAGTTTCTGAGGAGTGCTGATTGAGGAAGTATTTGCTTCTCTATTCCACAAAACGAATGGACAAGCTCCCTGAAGCAGTGGGGTTAAGTGTCACAAGAACGTGCCCTTGTCCAAATGACAGGTGGCACGGGCAGCAAATTGCCTAGAACAAAGAAACAGGGATATAGCTTTACAATTTAAAAGCAAGCAGGGTGCTCAGGTTGAGTTTGTGTGGCTGGAAGGTCTCGTGGCAGTCAGGCAGGTCCCGGCCTGCTCTGGCATCTCCAGGTGTGCTCCGCGTTACCACACGGCCCCTTCTCCAGCCCCCGGCGTGGGATGGAGCCTGTGCTTCCCTGAGCTGTGAGGGACCTGGGAACGGGGCCTTGCATGGAGTAGCAGCTGGTCTGGAGGAGCCTGTGCCCCCCACAGTTGTTTCTTGCCATGGGGTTGCTGTGCACTGGACACTGCACCCCCAGCGCTCCTGCCGCTGCTGGGCAGTGGGGCCCACCGGCTCCTCCCAAAACCCTCCTCCTCCTCACATACAGGAAAGGGGAAAAGGTGGCTGAGCAACCTCACTTTCCCCCTAGAAGCCATAGGGATCTGAAGCATGAATAGATTCATTTTTCCTGGTTCATGTCCATACAAGAAAAAAAAAAAAAGACAATATAATTCATGCTTTGACACTGATGGAAGGAGAAGGGGATGGAGGGAATTGCAAATATACCTCAGTGAAGTGTCCTGCTGTTGGATTGCCTGGAGGACTGAAAAAAAGCTCATTCATGTCCAGTTAAGACTTCCTTTAATTGGCTCAGACCCTGACCTACATCCTCCCAAACCAGGTGTGTGCATCTGCAGTTTTATCACTGGGAAACCTTCCCTTTCCCAGCCTACTTCCTATATATTAAAAAGTGGACATACGTTCTGCCTTAGTGTCATGGGTTTGAGGCCACCTGGAAGTTAAACACCACACAGACACTTACTCAATGCCCTGTCTCCCCCTCCCATCCCGGTGGAATGGGGAGGAGAATCAAAGTAAAACTCGTATGTTGAGATAAGAACAGTTAAACAATTGAAAATAACGTAAAATACAGTAATAATGGTAAATTATAGTAAGAATGATAATAAAAAGAGAAAAACAAGTGGGTTTTGCCTCTTCCCTAAAGTCATGTTGGTTCTCTGAATGTATTAATTATTTGAGGATTATTGACTTATTGTAGGATTATTTTTGTGTAACAGTCCTTTTAAATGACTATTTTAACTTCTATATATGAAGATACAATCGATTGCTCACCATTCACTGACCAAATCCAGCTTGACCACCCTTCTGGGTAACTCCTCCTGAGTTTATATACCAGGCATGATGTTCTGTGGTGTGGAAAATCCCTTTGGCCAGTTCAGATCACCTTTTCCAGCTGTGCTCCTTCCCAGTTTCTTTTGCAAAACCTCCTCACTGGCAGATCATGAGACAAGAGACAAAAAAAAAGAAAAAAAAAGTTCTTGACTTAGGATAAACAGACTTAGCAAAAAACCAAAATATCAACGTGTTATCAACACCATTCTAACTCTGAATCCAAAACCCACCACCTCAACAACTACTGAGCAGAAATTAACTCTACCCTAGCTGAAACCAGGACTTTTTGTGAGCCAAAAGTCCTGGGAGAGCTGCTCTGGGAGACAGGCAGGTTTGTTCCCAGTTCCCAGCAAAGGAAAATGGCATGTGAACATCCAAATACGCCATTCTTTCAGACCAGGAGCTGTATAATTAAGCATATCCATTAAGGTGGTCACTAAATATGAAATAATGAACTCCATTTCTCTGTAGACCAGAACTTCATGGAGTAAAATTAATGGGAATATGAAACCAACCATTGCCTGAGAAGAGCAGTTATTTTATGGATCTGCTTTGGGTAATTAGGAAAGCAGTCACAGATCTTTTCCTTCAACCTGTGGAAGTCAATAGAGAGACTTCTATTTTGACCATGTAAAAGTCAATGCTTACTTTCAGAATTTAGTCTTCACAATAGAAAATGGAAGTCAGATAAAGACATTCCTCTCACTTTGTTATTGATATGATTATTTTAAAGCTTGCCTGCATCAGAATTTAGGCACAAGCCAAGCAAAATACAAAACCTCAAAACATGCAAATAAATCAATCATTCCTGTGTTATATATCTTACAAATATGACCCAAAAATAATTCTTCAGCATTGCATAAACTAAATACCCTGCAGCACAATTGGACCGACTTGAATTACGAAGTTAAATAAATAGACACTGGGATGTGTCTTTCGTTGCTGTTATTTTACTTTTCCTTTTGCCTTTCAAAAGTTGTCTTATGGTTCATGATACTTGATAAGTGAAAATCAGAGATGTCATTTAAAAGAGGGAAGTAATTTAATTTTGTGCTGCAGGTTTCTAACATATGCCTGTGGAAATGTTCTCCCCTACCCCAGCGACTTCCCTCCTCTCAAATATTTAAGCAAGGATAGGGCATGCCTGAAAAATGCATGTAAGAGCTTTTTTTATAAAAGAATTTAACCTCTGACTTTTACAAGCAGAGATTTGATTTCTAGATATGAGTTCTTCCCTTGCTTTTCAGTAAATTTTTCTTTACAGTCATTTGGAAAACTGTACCCGAGTCTTTATTGTGCATGACACTTGGAGCTCTTTTTTTATTGACTTAAAGCTGCTTCTTGCCAAAGTCAAAAGGTTGGAAGCAAGGCCACTGGCATGGGAAGAAATGTGTAAAGAATAAAATTGCTTTGGGTGTGGAAATAAAAGAATTGAAACAAAATAAAATAAACTTTTCCCTTTTTACGGTCATGTTTACTTCACAGACAGCAATGACAGACCCAAACTAAGCTCACTGCCATGGGAAGATGCAGGTGTTTATGTTGCATCCAGCACTTTCATAAGTTATAAGAATCTTGTGATTCAGCCACATATCCTGATGTGAACAAAGGGAAGAGCTTTATCTTAGCACCCTTTATTTCTCAAACCTTTCCTTTCCCTTTAATTCCTCACAGTTGTTTCCTTTCCCTTCATGATCTTCCACCTCGGTTTCCCCCTTTTTATTCTCTCTTTTGCCTCTTCCCTGAAGTCATGTTGGCTCTCTGAACGTATTAATTATTTGAGGATTATTGACTTATTGTAGGATTATTTTTGTGTAACAGTCCTTTTAAATGAGTATTTTAACTTCTATATATGAAGATACAAATTCCTCTCCCCTCAGTTCTACAGAAGCAGGAAAACACAAAACAACTTCTCAGGAGATTTTTCTTTTACCAGCTCTCATTCTTTCCTCATGTAGATGGATGATGGGAATTTCAGGGAGCAGGTTAGTCATTCCTCTCTCCAATTTTTAAATTGCATTGTCTGAACTCTGGGTTTCAGGGTGAAAGTAATGCAGGGATATCCCTCTGATCATGCACCCTCTCCCTATTCCTTGGAGCACTGAAGCTTCAGCTCTCTGCTCACCCTGACCTGGGCTCCTGATTTGTTCTTAAACTAAACCATTGACACTCAAATAAAAACTTCCACACATCTAAAGCTTCCCTGCCCTTTCTGCTGCTCCCATGCACAGAAACCTTCGGGACACTCAGGCCTGGCAAGGGAGGGAGGAAGGAGCCAGCTGAGAAGAGGAATCTGAGGACTTCCCAGCCACACCAACAATCTCAGCCTGTGTTTGCTCAGTTTTTCTTCGTGTGGCCTGAGGTTTTCAAAGGCACCAAACCGCAAACCCACAGTTCAGTTTGCAAAGGCCAGAGCTCAAGATTTAATATTTACACAGAAACAAATATTTTGTACATGTCTACTGTGCCTTCACTTGGCTCAGGAAAACAAAAACAACAGCACCTTTCGGGGCAAAATTCAGTCTACTCCAACGAGTCTCACCTGAAATGAAACCACGCTATGAGTTCCACGTTGTTCTGAAACAAAACCAAAAGTATCTTTAGTTGACTCGTTAAAAGGCATTGAATTGACCCAAAGTCCTGCTGTTACAGCTCTAACTAGTTCAGTGATTGTCTGTTCCTGTGTCCATGTCAGCAATACCTCGATGTCATGGTTTGAGACTACCAAAAATCCAATTCCCAAACCCAAGCCTCCCCCCGCCCCTTTTTTTCCCCACCACACTCAGCTGCCTGGTCTAAAGCTCACACAGAGAGTTTAGTCCAGTTTACACTGTCCTGGTTTGTGCTGGTTTAGAATCACACAGGTAAAAAGGCTGGGTTAGTTCTCAGAGTTCTGTAGGATAACTCATCCATGTAAATCCACCCCTGTGGTATTCATCACCTTAGAATATACTAAATCTGCTAAAAAGAAACAACCTAAGTAGAAATACACAGATTTTTATTTTCATGCTATTACTCTCTGTGCCTTGGGAGGGTTTTTTTCCTATCTACAGAAATACATTCTTACAAATAAGTGTACTTGGGCCAATTATTCAAGGTGAAGCTGTATGGATGAGATATTTTTGGTATGCAGGTTGGTAGGAAAGGAGTTCCCTCAAGTACCTCTGCACTAAACTATCCAGTCCAGCCACACCCTGACAGAACAAATTTTAAGAGGGTAAAATAAATATAATTTTTGACACTGACCACCTCTATCTCACAGAATGGCAATTCAGGAGCAGTCTCCATTCCAAAATCCAGTGGGATGAAATCTAATGGGAATTCTGCCTAGCAGAAGCCTTTTCCATGCTGCTGTGTGGGATTTCATGCTTCAGCAATGTGGTTCTGTCTGCACTGGCTTCTGCTGTGCTGTATTATGGGGTGATTGTGAGTGCTCATCCAGGAGTAAATCCTTGACTAGAGAGGTCTAAAAAGTAATACAAAAGTTTATTTGATAATAAATAACACTGCAAGGTCTAAACCTAAAGGGTTTATAGACAACAGAAATCAGAACTCTCCTCTATCAGTCACTTTGGGTTGGTCAAACTAAAAATAACTCCTCACAAAGAGCTACTCTGGTTTTTATTTATTTTTTTTCTCCAAAATGAAAACATTCCATTTAAAATTAACTTGTTTTGACTGAGCAATACAAAAGTAAAACATGAAAACAAACTAGTCAACGTTTGGCACTCCTGTTTCTAAGTGAAACTCCTATAAATATTGCCCAAGCTTACGTGTTCACTCTTCCTGGATTTGGGAATCTCAGTCTCTGAGAGAGCTCCCACAGCAGTGGTGGCTGCTGGAAAAACAAACTGGGTGTACTGTACACAGGCACACAGCCAACAGCACCTGGAAAATTAAAATAATATTTTAAAGGGGAAATACATGCAAACTGTGAGCACAGGGCTAATGCATTCTGCAAGCACCACCATTGGAGCTCAGGTGGTAAAATGTGTGTAGGAGGGAGTGGAGGAAAACTGTGTTTGCTGTGAAGTCCACAGTTTGCAATATACTGAAGGACAATGTCCACCACCCATCTTACTCTGCCTTTTGAGTAAGAAAACTGCTTTAGACATGAATTTCATGGTGTATCCGATGCTAAAGGGTGGAGTTATGGGAACAGCAGCTCTTGAGAAGATGAATGCTGTGTTCTTCCTTCCCAAGCATTTACTGGCTGGCTCCACAGAAGCTTGAGACAAAGAAAATGGGGAAGGGGAAATGGGAAAGAGGAAATGGGAAAGGGGGAATGAGGTCTGATGCCTTTTGCACTGCAGACCTGAGTGGAATCCTCTTAAAGACAGTAAGAGGAGACACCACCTCTGTGGATTTTAGAGCATCCCATGCCAGGATCTTTCCCATGAGTGTGCACAGTCCTCCTGTTGCTGGTGAGCAACATGGGAAAAGAAATAAAAAGAAAAAGATCAATTTGCATCTTCCTCATTGGTGCTTTCTGGTTTTTCTCTGTACCCAAATTACACCTTCGTTTCCTTCCTGCTTCCTTTTACTTCCTTTCTGGTTTTCTCCTCCCTCCTTTTCCTTCTCTCCCTCTCTGCCTCTTTTTCTTTTCCCCCTATAAATCAGATTTGATGCCCTGAGACTTTGAGGGGGTGGAGTCTGGTTAATGCCACCTTCCTGCAGTAATATCAGAGCTGTAATATCACTATTTAAGTACAGTGAAGAGCTTCACCCCACAAGGGCCATGGTGACATAAAATATGATTAACATTAATAGAATTAAGGACAATCTGTGTCTTTCAAGGCTAGAATTCATGCTGTTACAACTGTAGCCTTAGGATTCTGACAGAAAAATGAAAGACTAAAGGTATAATGACTTATGTGAAGACTCCTTTGTTCAAGTCAGCGACGTCCATAGCCAAAGGAAGAACGAAAATTACATTTTAATGAGAAATCATTTATCATGTAAGACAGAGGGAAAGAGAAAATAAACCTTCTTTTAAAAAGAGAACCGTGGAAATTAAAATACATAAATTGAAAGTCTGCGATTTTCCTGAAAGAAAAACAAACTGTGTTTGCTTGTTTGTTTGTGTGGATGTTATGATTTTTAAAATGAGGGGTAATTGCATTATTTTACATTTTCACATTGATTAGTTCACCATGTCTCAAGCAAATGGGTGGAATTCTACATGGTTAATTCCCATAACAGGACTGAAATGGGTTTGTTTTCACAGAGATGTAGCTGTGTGTAGGGTGTATTTTGCTCAAAGAGTGATAAAAAGTAAACCGAATATGCAATGAATAAATGAAAGTGAAGAAAGGTCTTTTGTTGTCTTGATTAATCTTTACATGAAACCTTTTTTTCCAAGAAGCGGATGTAGCATCAGTTACAGCTCTATCTGAATACTCTCACATTTTTGTGGAAGAGCCAAAGAATATACAGTTTATAGAAATCTCGAGAACTGCTTCAGGTGAGACGATAGATACAGCAACAACTTCCTACCCCGGGTTCCCCCTCTGCTTGACAGCCAAACCAAGCAATGCAAAATGGGAAACAAATCAAAACAAAACAAAGCAACAGATGGATTCACAGCTGCACTTTGTATTCAAGAAGGTAGCACGTCAAGAAATGCTGGCTAACCTGTGCTGAAACTCCCGCTGGTTTAAATGGAAACACAATTTCACTACATCAAGTGCAATCTAAGCTTTCTTACTGTAATAAAAGAAATAGTTATTGGGATTTAAAAAAAAAAAATCTAAAAAAAAGAAGATTATCCTAATAGAGATTTATTCTAAATGCCAAATTTAGATTCAAAATTCTTTCAGGCTGCAGTAGAGGAGCTGGGCTCCTGGTTTCTACTTGGCTCTCAGGTGAGCATTTCCTTCTGCCTTCCTCCATGGGGAGATATTGCAGTGACTTTCTCTCCTCTACAAAACCAGACATGGTTTATGCTATATGGAAATTTCCTACCTTGGAGATATCTAATCTCTTGTCAAGTTTGTGATGATAGGGCAGTGTTTTCAAAAATCATTGGGGAGATTGGTGGATGAAGAGACATATGGACACCTTCCAGCACCTGAAGGGAGCCGACAGGAAAGATGGAGAGAGACTGTTTACAAAAACATGCAGGGACAGGACAAGGGAGAATGGGTTCAAACCAAAAGAGACCATGTTTAGATCAGATATCAGGAAGAAATTCTTGGCTGGTGAGGCCCTGGCACAGGTTGCCCAGAGAAGCTGTGGCTGCCCCATCCCTGGAAGGTTCCAAGGCCAGGTTGGACAGGGCTTGGAGCAACCTGGGACAGTGGGAGGTGTCCCTGCCCATGGCAGGGGGGTGGAATGAGATGATCCTTGAGGTCCCTCCCAACCCAGGCCATTTTATGATTCTGTGACACAGGACCATAAAACCTGATTTTTAGGGAACTGAGTTAAATTTTCTTAAACAAACACTCATCCAGAGACTGGAATCAAAAGCTCCTCTCTCCCTGATTCTTTGCCTGTAGCTTTTTTTTAATTTTTTTTTTTTTTCCAGGCATGAATCTCTACAAATATCACAGTTTATGTTCTATTCATGACAGAGTTACTCAATTCAAGACACTTCAATGCATGAAAACAAATAATGCTTCCTAATTTTAGGCTCAGCATAGAATTCTGGTGTATGTTTGAACTCCACCAGAAAAGTGCCAAAATTTCTTCCGAGAAGCCAAGACATGGAGCTACGAAACATCTCTACAGTGGATGGTGAATTAGATGAGAACTTTTTAATTTCTCTCATTTCCATATAAACCTGCTCTTTTTGGCCCAACTGCTGCACAGAATTTAAAGCATGTGATTAAATCAGAGCATGTGAGCAGCCTAGTTAAGTTGCTTACCTGCCTCCAATAAGGAATGAACTCCAGAAGCTGGAACTTTTAAATTTAACAATATAAATGCTTTCTTACAGGAAAAAAATGGTGGTTTTTTTTTTTGGGGGGGGGCAGGGTGTCTAAATGAGACGGTGTAAGGGATTGGCAATAATAATTTGTTTTATAGAAACAATGCTACTGTAAATAACTATAAAGGACTTAAAAACATTGAATTTTAGCTTGTTCCCAGGTGTTTTTTAATGCATCCAGGAGGCACCATCTGTCTTGTCAGGTGAAGCCTCTTCCACAGGTTACAACTTTTTCCTCTAGATAACTTTAATCAGGTTGAGATTTAGCCATTGAGGCACTGGGAAAGGCTCAATGTTTAGCAGCAATTATGGAATTTACCTGTTTTCTTGGCATAACTTCTTTCTCCATGGATGTTGGTCTCGTTTACTTAAACAGCAGATGGCACTTCCAGGATGTCTCAGGTTTGCCTTTGATTTGGGATCAGTTTTTTGAGATGAAAGCTGCTGGCTGCTTCTGAAAATGTCTCTCCTGGAGAGGTGCTGCACAGTGTTCTCATCACCACCAAAACTCCAAGGAGGCACTGAAAGGTCACTTTTCACCTAAAGTTTGCAATCTGTGAGTGGGGGTCAAAAACTAAGTGATCCCAGACATGGAGTAGAGAACTGGAATACTTTAATGAATGTGAGAACACAATTTAAGGGTCTTGGGGGCAGGACATGTTAATGAGGACGAGCTACGTTAATTAGGGAGTTACACAAGTTTTACTGCAGTTTAGTCAATAGGTTAATATTTCCCTCAACCAAGATTATGTAGGGGGAAAGGGATTAAAGAGGTTTAGACATGGTCTGATACAATTATCTCAAGAGTCCTTTCTTTTTTCTGCTGCAGGAGCCAGGCCAAATCCACGAGGCTGAACTTTTACAGGTCTTGTGAGAAGGGTCCAGCTCTTTCAGATCACAGGATTTTTGTCAGCTCTGTTGCCCAAGGTTTATGGCTCTTTCCTGCAGATATTATATTTTTGGGATCCTACATCTGTGTTAGGTGAATATTTCAGCAGTGGGAGCAGCCCACCACTGCAAAGATCCACTGATTGAAAATGCTTCTAATGCTTCAGTCCAGCTAAGAGACCTTCCCAGAAGATGTATTTAATCCAAGTTTAAGCAAACAGGCACTGTGGAGGGATAAGTGGCACACCAGTTTCAAAGAATGGGTTAAACAAGACAATCTGGGCAACAAGGCCATCTCCTCTGGCAACTGGGGTGTAAAATACCTCTTGTCCCACTGTCATTCCATGTGCCTGCTGGCTTAATTTCTCTCTGGCTGGTGTAAAAGACCACCCACCACGTGGCACACAGCCACTATTTTTGTGGAAGCTACGACAATATCCATGTATTGTGGTTCTGCCACTGCCTTCCCAGCAGGAGGGGAGAACTCTCTTGTTCTCCTAAAGCTTGATCCAGAGCCTGCTGAAGATGGTGGGAATAGCTTTGTTGAGTTCACCAGGTTTTGGAGCAAGCTGTCAAGGAAAGTATGGGATGGCAGGGAAGAATAAACCTGCAGAACCCTTGACTTGCAGCACAGAGAGGTTGAAGGTTTTTGCTAAACCAAATAAGGATTTTAATTTGATCTCCGCTAGAAAAATAGGAAAAATCAAATGCTTGCCATATGGTGAAAATATGTTAAGCTTCAAAGAAGTAGAAATCATTAAATACAACTATGAAAAGTTTTTTTAGGTTTAAACGGTATGCCAGATTCAATATAATGAAACATATATATATATAATCCTATTAAAGGTCATTTAAAAAAACCAAACCAAACAGGAGTCCTTTGAATAATGCAAACTCTTAGGTCACATTTTTCATCTGTATATTTATTTTCTTTTTTATCAAGACTGCTAAATTCAGAAAACTTGGTAAGATTTCGTGTAGCCTTCAATGCACATCCACTATTTTAACTTTTTCTACAGGTAAGATCAACATGAGCCAGGCTTTGAAGATAAAGAAATGAAAACTGAAAACCAAGTAAATATACTCAGAAATAGTGGGTCACTCTGTCATCAAAAGGAATATTAAAGCTGCACCAAGGACTCACTTGTCTTTTCCACACCTACACTGAGTAGAAGAGCAACTGCTGAAATCAAGGCAATAAAATAAAAACCCTGAGCTTCTCACTGCTTATCCTGTTCTACTTGCCTCACAAAGAAAACTGAGGTCCCAGATCAAGGAGCTTCATGAATAATTCTGGTATAGATCCTTGGGGCTTGCCCAAGTGCAGTCACACACTAAATACCCACATTCCCACACTTCCAACCCCCTCCCTAAAACCTCTCTGTAATAAAGAGTAGGCAGGCACACGAACGCTCATGGAAAGCCAAACCCAAAGGGCAAGGGGAATGGTTGTAGGAATTCCCCCAGTTGCTCAGACATCAGGAATTATCCTTCAGCCCCAGCCCTTCCAGTAACTGCTCCCCCAGCACAAGTCCCACTGTCACTTCAGGTCCTGTGGTGAGAGGAGAGTCACATTTGCTGGCAGAGAGGATTTGTAGCACTGTGCAACACTCAGTGTTTTCTTACAAGGACCCTTTGAGTGCAGGGCCTTTTTAGAACTGCATTCTTTTTTTTTTTTTTTTTCATTTCCCAGCAGTAAATATCACAAGCAAAGCTCTCACCGTTTCTCCCTGATGATTCCTGTTATTTATTCTCACGGGGTGATGCAGAGAGACCTCAAACAGGACACATTGCCCTAATACAGTTTACCAACACACAAAAACATCAATTCTGTCCCAGAGAGTTTACAAGCTAATTTCTCATTTGCACTGAAAGATTCACCTTTACATTAACCTTCAGAAATGAAGACCATGACAATTCCCCAATCTGCTACTGAATTGCAAAGCCTTTCTCCTTCTGGACCCTTACAATAAATGTGATAAATTGACTTCAAGATAAAGCTGTATTTCCTTTTTAATTGTTATCAGCTCTGTCAGTAATTCCATCACTAAGGTTACATTTCTGACACTGCTTTTCCTCAGGTTTGGTTCTGTGATGATTTAAGGCCTTTTCACAGAAGCACATCCTCTCTGCTGAGGCCAATAGACTTAGTCCAGCTTGTCCTGGCTGGGGAGAACCTGCTCTTTGCAGTTGTACCCACAATTTCTTTTAGAGGAGTCTCCCTGAGCAAAGTTGTTGCTCTCTGGATTAAAGTGACTGCAGAAGTGCAAAATGTTATCGTTTATTATCGCTGTTAATCCTCCAGGAAAGAGCATCTGTGCATCTCTCCCTCAGCATGCACCAAACAAAGAGCTGCGCTGTTTGTCCCAGCAGCACAAAAAGCCGAGTTCCTGAAAGTTCAGTCAAAATTTTGGGCTTTGCAAAAGGAATTTTCAGAAGTGTCTCTGCAATATTCATTTGGGTGGTTTACCTCCCTCGGGATGTGCAGTTTGTTTATAAGAGTAAGTACAATCAGAAAGTCTGTGTATAGGCTGTTGTTTTGGGGTTGGTTTTTGTTTGGGTTTTTAAGGCAGAAAATGAACTGTAACTGAAAATTTCTTTCCTTGGGGAAAACAGATCGACTCATTACTAAAAAAATATAATTCCAAAGTGTTTAGCATGTTTCCTTCAGCAAAGAAAACAGTAACTTATTTTATTGTTCTGTAGGACAAGGGGCAATGGCTTTAAGCTCAAAGATGGCAGATTTAGATCAGATATTAGGGAGAAATTCTTGGCGGTGAGGGTGGGGAGGCCCTGGCACAGGTTGCCCAGAGAAGCTGTGGCTGCCCCATCCCTGGAAGTGTCCAAGGCCAGGTTGGACAGGGCTTGGAGCAACCTGGGCTGGTGGAAGGTGTCCCTGCCCGTGGCAGGGGGTGGAACTGTCTGAGCTTTCAATGTCCTTCCCACCCCAAACTATTCTTTGATTCTGCGAATGTTAAACACACACATTTACACGGTAAACAGCACCAATTCCAGTAGGAGAAATTCAAACTGATGTGGAAGAGAGCATAAATGGCTGTAGAAATTACAATAGAGTCCACATGCTTCATCATTTTTTAAGAAGTCTTGTATTCTTTTACAACCTTACCTCAATATCACTGCTTAAATAATTTGCTGATACCTGCCTTCAAGCACTGAGATTTCCTCAGATAGACGTGGAGCAGAGCATTTTGCTCTTGGCTGTGTTTGGTATCCTGCATGTCATTTTAAACAGAGAGGGGAAAGACTGAATATCCACAGTGATGGAGGCATCTGAAAGGTAAACTTAATCAGGAACTGTTGGATAAACTGAAATATTGGCTGGGTGTTGCAAACAAACTCCAGTGTGACTCATGGCATTAGGTTTTCTTATTCAAGGAAACCTTATAAATTCTCCATAGACAGCGTGTAGGTTCATGTTTTTTAGAGTGGTGAAAAAAAGCTACCCTTTTTTATACTGTCCCTTGTGATTAATAACCTTAAACTGTATTCATTCAGGAATACTTAGTCTTCAATACCCACAATTGGAAAATCACTGGAAAAATGTCACCATTGTCTTGCATATAGAAATGTCTGTCAGGGACCAAAATTGCCTTGAGCAACAGCTTTCCAGGAGGGTTAAGGAAACTGTAACAAGCACTGCTTAAACCTTATGACACCCCATTAATTAGCTCCCTTTGTGGATGGGTCATAGGAACTTTGCAAGGTCATACAATAAATAAGAATAAAACCTCAAGAGTTACAGTGAACCAGCTCACTCTGATTTACTCACCAGCGAAGCAGAAAATCAGTGGGGGCTGCTTTTTGGGAAAGTTCATGTATGCCTGCTCCAGTTCCCATTTTGCTTCACTAGCTGTTTAGAATAAGAAAAGAACACCATGAGTTTCTAGATAAAGTATGTAAACTACTTATCCAGCTATATAAAACAATCTCTTAGGGAATTAGCAGATTAGAGGGGAAAAAATCAGCAAAAATTAACATTAGCAGCCAAAAATGAATGGCAATTAGTGGTAAAGACTAAATAAAGCTAAGAAGAAGGAAATGTGCTGACATTCTGGACTACTACTGATATTTTCCCACACTCCACTGTTGGTGGGAAACTCCTGCATTTGCTTATAAATGCATTCCCTTTAACCCAAATAATACAGACAGTAAACATTGAAATCCATTGTTTCTATGAGGATCATAATATCTAAGGAAAGACCCCAAATATGGCTCATTTTTAAATTCCTTTTTCCAAAGAATGTGAGTTATTTAACTTCACTTTTGGAGAGGGGGGAAAAAAAAAAAAGAGTTTTGAAAAATTGTTCTGAAGCGAATGGTTGATTTCAGAGCTGGTCTCTAAACAAAGAGTCCTGATAACATCCCAAGTTTCACATGCTACTCAGAAGATGCTCTCCCCAGCTGGAATGATAAGCTGGAACTCCAACCAGTAACAAGACCTGCAACCCTTATGCAGCTGTGCTGCACTGAGACAAGCAGAAATTGTAGGTAAATACAGATTGTATCTTATTCTTACATGGAAAACAGACACAGGAAGGAACTGGAAGCCAAGGGGGCTAACTTCAACTAAAGGCTGAATTAGGACTGAATCTCTCTCAATGCAGGAGAGAAAAGTGTTTCCATGCTCAGGAGCAGCTTCCATTAGTGGTAAGGGAAACTGGAATTATTTTATACTAGAATATAACCTAAGACCACATTAATAAAAAAAAAGTAATAAATAGTGGGCTTCAACCTGTTCAAGAATGAGATTTGGGGATCAGAATATGAAGTTCTATGAAAATATCTCAACACTCCTCAACTAATGAGAAAACAAAACAGAATGTTGGGATGATAGGAAAGAAACAGAGAACAAAAAAAAAAAAGAAAGAATATCTTTATGCCAACTTATCCATCTGGAGTGTGTGTGTTCTTGAATGCTATCTGCAGTTTTAGTGTTGCTCTGTCTCAGAAAGGACACAACAGAAAAGAAAAGGTCCACATACAGGTAGCAAGGAAAATCAAGGTAAGAGTGGATTCTGCATGGGCAGATCAGGATGGCTCAACACAGGAAAGAGGTGGATGAAGGGCAGCATGAGAGAGTACATCTGCTTTGGTTAGATACTCACTCTTGGTCTCTGGTCAGGAAATTAAGCAAGCAGGCACCATCAAAAGGAGATGCTTCTCCATGCAGATGCAGATCTGCTGGGGAAGCCCTTGCACCAGAGTGTCAAAAGCCTTTTAGTATTAGAAAAGTGGCTGCTTTAATTCAGAGTAGAAAAATCAGAGGAGGGCTTTAGGAAGCCCAGAGGAACTAGATCTGATTTCTGGGCAGTCCCTAGACCCAAACTGTCAGAAGTTAGGAGAGGACTTCTAAGTACTACCACAGCCTTGCTCTGCCCATTATCAACTCTTCTCTGAGGCTGAAAGAGCCACAGCTGGAGACAAGAAACAGGGTTAACTGCACCTCTAACCTGCTACAGCTGTGCTTGTGCCATGTTAGATTCCCCTCAGTCCCATAACAACCACCTCAATTGCCTGCATGAAGGGGTGACATTAAAATAATTTGACGTGGATCATGTTTTTAAACTGAAATTTAGCAGCTGTAAATATGGAGCAACATAAAAGGGTGCCATGGGATCGACTGTCTGGTATTCTTCATGCAGCAGTGATCACAGAATTATCAGCAAAATTGTGTTGTGAGAGAAGGGCTGTAATGTCCACACACAGGAATACAGTTCAGAAAATGAGCCACATAGACCTTCAACTTCAGTCCCCTAATATTCTAAGGACTATGTCATATAATCCCTTTTATAAACTGTTCAGGCTTCATTGTGATTAAATTTATTGGCCTCCATTTTTCCTGGAAAGCTGTTCCAGAGCTTCACTGCTCTGCTGATTAGAAACCTTTTAATTTCCAAGTGCAATTTAATATGACAAGTTTATACTGTTCTGCAGAAGTGTTACAGTTGCTCCCCACACGTTCATCACAGAGCAAATACCAACAAGGGAAAAGAGTAATTCAAGTTAAAAAACAATAATAGCACCAAAGCCTTGCTGGCCAAGAAGTTTCCTCCAATTTTAGATGCAGATCCCACTGCAACCTTTAATTCTTCGGTAATAAGCTACTACTAAGGGAACTCAATCTGCCCTGATCAGCTCTGGTTTATATCTACAAGTGCATATTAACCTCTTTCCAAATAATGAATCACTGGGCCTGTCATAACTCCAATGAACGGATTTCTCTCGGAGGGTGTTGATAATCTGAAAGCGTCCGCTTGTTTTTCCTGTCTTGAATTACTCTGTGGCTGTGAGCACATCTCCAGAGAGTTTATCTGTGGAGATTGAACCAGAGGCCTCTGGATCTGAAAGGCAGGAGTGTTTCCGTTCACAGCTCCAGCAGCAGCTGTGTCAGCTCAAAGGGAAGCACAGTCCTGTGAGTGTGACCTTCGGAGGGATTTGTGGGTGAGGGTTCCCCCAGCCCAGGCTGGAACAGGATTCCCAGGCAAGTGCTGGAGTCCCCACCCCTGGAGGGATTGAAAAGATGTGAAGTTGTGGTTCTTAGGGACGTGGTTTAGAGGTGGGCTTGGCAGTGCTGGGTTAGCAGCTGGACATGATGATCTTAAAGGTCTTTTCCAACCTAAATGATTCTGTGATCCCCGCTCGACCACAGACCTTTTCATGGTAAAAGGACTGTTCCTTCCACATAGCCCAGTAAGGTGTTGGTCTTGACCAAAACCTTTGATCACTAAAGAAACATAAATGTAAGTGATACTTGCAGCTCATTTGCTTGGATGTGAAACCCATGCCTTTGTTGCAGGCACTTTTGATGTTCCTCCAAGCACAGCAAGGAGAGGTGGGTGACTCAGTGCTCCCCCCCAAGCAGAGGGCAGTGCAGAACACTGTCATCCACTTTCCAGAAATAACTAGGAATAAATTCCTTTGTTTATTCCTTATTCCTGAAATTTACAGAACATTTACCAGGCTTTTTACCATGGGTTATTTCAAGTAACCCTCTATACTGTGAAACATTTTCAGATCGATGGAGGAAAAGAGAAAAATCATCTTTTTCTCACCACGAAATTCAACAGTAACTTGTTTTCAATGCCATTTCTTGTAATGACTGGAGGCAGATAATTTTGGAGGTAATAGACATTTCAGTACCACTTTGTCACAGGATTACTGGGCAGGAGAACAGCAACCCACAGAAATCAAGAAAACAGTTGTTATCTAAGTCTTATCTCACAACAATTGATTTTGTTCCTTTACCTGCTTTCAAATCTCACTTTCTACCATTTGCCTTTCATTTGTGCCCCACAGCTCTACCAGCCCTCCAGTACCATTCTCCTTTGGGTTACTCCCTTGCTAATGGTTACCCAGACTCAGTCCTACAGGGCATTTGATCAGGCTGTGAGATATTCTTCTGAAGACAGGATTTTTTGGATGGTGATCTAAGTCACCCATCTCCTGGTTAGCAGTGAGGGCTGATGATAAATCAGCTATGCTGAAAACTGTTCAGTCACCACTGAAGCTCTGGCATATCAGCCCTGGGGAAGGTGAACAGGTATCCTGCACATTTCACCAGTCTGACAGATCACAACCCCCTTTTCTCTGTTCCCTCTTATTGGGGTGTAAAGCAGCACATCACTTTACAGCCTCACCCAAAGGAGGAGACAAAAATCTTCCTCGTTTCCTACTTTTATCCAAAAAGAACTGGTACCTACAGTAATGGTAGTTGCAGGCACCTCACCACCTCCTTCTAGACATTTGAGCCCAGAGATTTTCCAGGCTCAAACCCTGATCCTAAGGGAAGCAGGTTATGGCAGTGTCTTTCATTAGCTAAGCCAAGGGAATACGAATAGGCAAGTGCTACCAATTATATTTCAACACAAAGCAGTACCCACTTAAGCATAAGCTAAAGGCCACAACTCCGTTGTTAACAGGGGTGTTCTCACAAAAAGGCTTTGAACACACTGGGAGCATTAAAGAGAAGATGTCTCGCATGTGCAATTACTCAACACATCTTTAAAACTGCAAACACTTGTTCACATGTGGTGAAAATTAGAGCTGGGAGCACTTGGGAAAAAAAAAAAAAAATCCCACCTGGCAGGCACGCTCTTTTTTTACTTTAGAGTTTTATAGGAGCTCTCAGAGCTTGTGGGTCCAGTGAGAGCTGAACCAAAGTCAATGGAGGAAACTGTGAGGGAAGAAAAAGAAAATGCAGAGAAATGTGCTATTTTTGTCCTAAACTGAACAAGTTTTTGACTGTCCCAGCCTGGTCCACCCTGAAAGAGAAAAAAAAAATAATTAAAATATGTATTTCTAGGTCTAAATATAAATATTGACAGTTCCTTGGCTTCTTTCTCCACTGGCCTGAAATGGTGAGGATTTTGCAAGATTTTCCACCCTATCCCACAGGTGGGTTTGCTCAGCAGTGTTCAGGTCTGAGCTGCTCTAGGAAAAATCGTGCAGGATCCAATAATTCTTTGAGAATTCCTTTTTTTTCTGTGTCACATTGGTCATGAACTCCAATAATCACAAAGAGCTAATACCTACCTTGGACAAGCACCACAGCTGGTGGGTACAAAGCAGTACCTATAATACACATGCAGAATATTATTTCCATGGGATAAAAAATGTAATTAACCAAGAAGCTTAGGCAGGACCACAGCCTTATAATAGATTCTCCAGACCATCTATAAATACACCAAAACCTGGGGTGATCCAGCAATCTGCTAGGACACTGTGCCATGCAGAATAGCTATTGCCAAAACTTTTCTGAGTTTCATCCCAGTGGACTAAATGATCTCCAGAGGTCCCTTCCCACCCTAACAATTCTATGATTTCCCCACTATATGTCTCCTGCTACCATCTCAGAGAATACTTTTCAACTGGTTTGGCATTGCATATTCAATATTCTGCTGTTCCTAATACTCTCTTGTCTCTCTATGTCTTGATTTAAGTGCTAAGAGTAACATAAGGACACCAAACTGCATGGGAAAACAACTGGATATTTGGCTGTTGCAGTTGCCCTTTTTCCAAGTCAGGTCTAGAAACTTGGGCTCAGGTGTCCCAGCAGACACCAAAAAGAAGAACACACCTATGACAGGAAACTATCTCTGTTCCAGCTAAGCAAGAGATCTTTATTTCTGTGACTATTTGAGCTGGAAAAAATTTGGGGACTGGAGGCGGAGTTATTTACACAGCCATGAAAACGAAGAACTTGAATTTTCCTGTAGCAAAATAAAAACTGTCCACGATGAAATCACAGATTTAACCCCTTTTTCTAGTTCAATATCCATTGCCTCAAGCAATTTCTAGTGTGAGCAGTGAGATGTTTCCCACAGAAAGGCATTAGTCAGGTAGAGACACCAAACTCTTGGATTTGGCAGATACTCCCACGTCAGAGGTGCACAGATTACAACATGAACTTTTTCCCCCCATCACTTCCCTATAAATAGCCTGACAAATTCATCGGTGCATCCAGTTCAACTGGATTTACTCCCACATACAAAATGACATTTTAAGGATCCTCTTAAGCTTTTTGAAAACTTTGCAAGGAAGTAAAAAGCTATATGGAGCTTAGCTGAGATGAGGACAGGCCTTTTGAGCCAAAACCCATGGAAAGTGTTGACAGTTTAAAGAACGAAGGAAGTCAGAGAACAGAGGAGATCTGACTAATATTTTTTTGGTCCATCCAGAGGCTTGTAACAATTACCCCTTAATTTTTCCTTAGGGACTCATTACAGTCCAGATAGTAATATCTGCCTACCATTGGTCTTCCTTTCTCCCCTCTAATGACAAAATGCTGATAGCCAGACATCATTCCAAACACATTTACTTGTAATATGGTAATGTTGGAATAGCATCTGTGGCAGATAGAGGCAATTTGATGGGCTATTTCAGCCAGGCAAACTAAAAGTGCTGTTCCTGTTTAACATTTCTAGCCTGGAGTGGCCTGGGCAATAAGCACAGTGATAGCAGAGCTCTAACAGCTACCATCAAACTACACGACTTGTATATTGGGACTAATTAAGTGATAAAAACGTTAAGTTCTGTACTGTTATTTCTCCACAGTCTGCCACTATTTAATACACGGCAGAGCAAACACTCAGCTGTATAAAAGGCAGATAGTGAGGTGTTTTTGCAAGGCAACATGACACAGATGCTTGATCCATGTGAAAGTGCCCTTGTAGTAATAAAAAAAGACTATACCAGGCCCTTGGAAAATAGTAAGCCCCAAATATAAGCTTTCTTATCTGAGTTGTCAGCATAGAAAGAAGAGCTTTGAGCACTGATTCTCTACTGTGGAAGTTTCAGAAGTGATGACATACAGAGGGAGTCGTGTTTCTTCCCCTGAGACTTGTTTGTAATGCCAATTTACCAAATGATGTGGCAATTACATTGAGTTTGGCCACATATAAGCATGTTCTTGAACGTGGGTATATTGCTAACATCTGTTGTTGGTAGTAAGAAAAATTTGCATGGCTGAAAACTAAATCCGGGTTAAAATTGAACACTTACAGTCATAAAGAATTAAATAAGAAAATCAGGGCAATTCATAAACTCTGCAAACAGACAAGGGCCCTCTGTGTTGGCTCATTCACTAATTTTACTAGTTTTAAATGTAAATAGATCACAAGACTTGATATTAGGCAATGCCAGAAGAAATCCCATGCCTAACCAGCAGTAAATTCTTTTTCCATGTGACATTTGAAGACTGTGGCTCAGAACCTAATATCAGGCTTGCTGAAAGATTTTGGAAATACATCTCTGCAAAATAAAGTGCACCAAAAAAAAAATTTGTTCCCTGTCTCTTTTTTAGAACCTTAGAAACGGATCTTTTAAAATAAAAAACACGGAAATCTCTGCATCAGCAGTGGTTGTATTTCACTGCCTTTATTTCTCTTCTGGTTTTTTTCTGATGTTCCACTCTCTTCTTCTACATCACTCTTAGCAAACAGCTTCTCTTTAATGGAGGCTTTTGTAACAGACCTAATTAGTTAGTGGCATAAAACATTCCCAGGATGTGAGCTGCTGCACATACCCTTTACAACAAGCAGGATGGGCTAAAGCTGGGCTTGCCCCATGATTTTATCCCTCCTCCTTATGTATATCAAGAATCATAGGATGGTTTGGGTTGGAAGGGACCTTAATGCTCATCATGTTTCAACACTCCTACCAAGGGCAGGGACACTTTCCACTAGCCCAGGTTGCTCCAAGCCCCATCCAACCTGGCCTTGGGCACTTCCAGGGATCCAAAGGCAGCCACAGCTTCTCTGGGCAACCTGTGCCAGGGCCTCACCACCCTCACAGCCAAGAATTTCTTCCTAACATCTAATAAAAACCTACTCTCTTTCCATTTAAAACCATTCCCCCTTGTCTTGTCACTACAGGTCCTTGTAAAAAGTCCCTCTTCATCTTCTTTGCAGGCTCCCCTCAGGTACTGGAAGGCTGCAATTAGGTCACCCTGAAACCTTCTCTCTTCCAGGCTGAAAAACCCCAGCTCTTCCAGTCTGTCTGCAGAGCAGAGGGGCTCCAGTCCTTGGAGAATCTCTGTGGTCTCCTCTGGACTCTCTCCAGCAGGTCCATGTCCTTCCTGTGCTGGGGAGCTGGATCTGGAGGCAGTTCTGCAGATGGGTTCTCACCAGAGCAGAAAGGAGGGGCAGAATTCCCCCCTCACCTGCTTCCCAAGCTGTGGGAACAGCCCAGAACACAACTGGCTTTCTGGGATGCCAGCACACAGTGATGGCTCATGTCCAGCCTCTGATCCACCAGCACCACCAAGTCCTTCTCCCCAGCCCTGCTTTCCATCTGTTCAGCCCCAGCCTGGAGTGACCCCAGGGCTTGTGCCAACCCTGTTGCAGCACCAGCATTTGGTCTTGTTAAACCCCATGAGATTCCCACGGGCCACTCTTCGAGCTACTCCAGGTCCCTCTGGATGACATCCCATCCTTCAAGTGTGTCAACCACACTACTCAGTTTGGTGTCCCCTGCAATCTTGCTGAGGCTGCACTCAATCCTTTCCACTATGTCATTAATGAAGATATTAAATAACACTTCACCTCTTGGCACGCTATAAATTTTCTGCTTCTGAATACTACATATGATCCCTGGCATCCATAATCTTAAATCAGAGGATTATCCATAATTTACTGCCAAAGAACAGAGCGCTCAGATACTTCATGTTGGCTCAGGGCAATTATACCAGGAAGTGATAGCTGTTTTTCTAACACTGAAGGCAGCCTACCCAGTGGGCCAGGGAGCCCAGACCACTGCCACTATTGCACAACTACTATTGTGCAAACCTGTGGAACACCTTTGAAAAAAACATTCAATCATTTAAATATAAATCTATTGTAAAGAGCTTTTGAAATTATATTTTCACAATTTTTTTTCTTAATTTCTTCTCTCAAATATTTATTCAAATCCCAGTGGAATAGCTCAGGACTTGAGTTCAGAATTGCTGCCAGCATCCCATCTGAGTGTCAACTCAAACCACTGTGCTGGTGCATTTTATTCAGGCCTGGGCCAGCAAAATGACTGTCTGTGTCCCTTGAACAAATCCATGCAAAAGTACAGCTCCCAGTTTGAAATGCATACCTCTCCACAGCTCCCAGTTTGAAGTGCACACCTCCCCACAGCTGCAAAGCTACCACAGTGTTACTGTGCTGGGACACAGTGGAGCCTGGAGCAGGGAGCAGGGAGAGACACACCAAGGGCAGGAAAAGCTCCCACTGCACAAATTCTGTTCATGAAGTCAAAGAGAAATGAATCATTCTCAAACAGTAGACATCTAAAGGTTGGATGGAACAATTTCTAAATATTAGTCAGACCAAAAACAACACGCTGCTGAAATAATGAGGGGATATAAGAAACCAACAAAAGCCAGGAAATTCAAAGCTGAGGCTAAAATTCCACTCTTAATTTAGGACTGTTTTCTTTTTTAAAGAATACTGTTCAGCCTGGTTGGGGCCACGTAAGGTTGTTTTCTTAAGGTTTACAAAACACACACAAGTAAAACTTTTTGCCTTTTTTTATTTATTTTTTATTCCTCTGCAAATGCAAAAGGAATAAACTATTAGGGTTTTGAATTTTAGAGGTATTACTTGCATTACTCTAAGTCACAGACCAAATCAGCACTACATTGGGATGCAAAACACAGATTAAAGCCTCCTGTCCCTGAAGCTTAGAATCAGAAGGAGAAAAGGTGGCAGATGAAAGCAGAACAGGGAGAACCAGCCCTAACAGTGTGGTTGCACTAATGATGCACTGGGAGCACAGTTGCCTGCACAGGGGATTTAAAAGCCTCCAGTGATTCTCAAGAGCAGCAGGGAAAAAAGCAGGTTATAGCAGCAGGCATGTAAAGTTTCTTTGAAGGAAGATAAGGCACTAAATAATACACTGCAAACTCCAGAGGGGGACTTCGATGAGAGTGGGGGAAGAAAACAGTTCAAGCCTTCTCCGTTCCTCTTCTTGCTCCTGAGCCAGAGTAAAGGAATTTTGTTTGTATTTACTTTACTGGTTTGTATTTATACAAGGCCAGACATGGGCATGTTTACTCATGTCAAGTCGTGCATTTGTTTGCAAACAGTCCCACAGGATTCAGCAGGGGTACTACTGAACATCACGAATTACACCAGCAGAACCTGACTCCAGCAGGAGATCTGAGATAGGAAAGGGCTTTCTTTTTCTATTTCTTTTTCTTTTTTTTCTTTTACTTTCTTCTTTTTCCTTTTTCCTTTTTTCCTTTTCCTTTTCCCCTTTTCTTTTTCCTTTTTTCCTTTTCTTTTTCATTTTTTCCTTTTCCTTTTCCTTTTTTCCCTCTTCTTTTTCCTTTTTTCCAGACATGTAATCACCCTTGATATGGTCATGCCATATGGTGGGTGAGCAATTAGTCAATGGTATGGGCTAAAATGGTTATAGTAAATGGGGCTACACCAGTCTGGTAACTGTTTACCAGTGGGCTTAATTTTAGGGCCAGTGTTCTTTAAAGTTCTTATAAGTGATCCGGAAGCAGGAATCGAATGCACATTAAGCAAGTTGGCTGATAATACTGAACTTAGGAGGTCTGTGGAGTCCACTGAGTAGAGAGACCTTAGAGAGAGATCTGGACAGAGCAGAGAGCTGGACAATCACCAACTGTGACAAGAGAAAGTGCCAGAAAGTGCCTCACCTGGAGTCCTGTGTGTGGTTTTGGGCACCACAATGTGATAACTCCTAGAGTGTGTCCAGAGGAGGATGACCAAGATGGTGAAAGGTCTTGAGGGCAACACTTTTGAGGGGTAGCTGAGGTCCCTTGGCATGTTCAGCCTGGAGAAGAGAAGGCTGAGGGGTGACCCCATCTCAGTCCCCTTTTTCCAGGGTGTGTGGGTGGGGAGTGTTAATCTCCTCACTCTGGTGACCAGAAATAGAACATGAGCCAATGGAATGAATCTGCATCAGGAGAAGTTCAGACTGGGAAAGTTTCACCACTGTGAGGGTGGTTGGTCACTGGAACAGGGTTCTCAGGGAAGAGGTCATGGCACCAAGCCTGTCAGAACTCAAGGAACACCTGGGTGATGCCCTCAGTCATACGGCTGAGTTACAGGCAGCCCTGCAAGGAGCAGGGTGTTGGGCTCCATGCTCCTCATTTGTTCCTTCCAGCTCGAGATATTCAATGATTCAATAATTCCACCAGTTGCAGAAGCTGTTTTTTTCTGGAACATCGGGGTGCTTTTCACCCCAGCACCGTTACAAGATTAAATCCCTGAATGCCAGAGGGCGACTGTGGGTGACCCCTGAGCACAGCAGGGAGCTCTGAGCATCCCCTCGGCAGCCCTCCATCCCCACGGGGAGCATCTTCATCCCCCTGCCTGGGTACAAATCCCTGCCGGAGGGGCTCCTTCCCTGCCGGGCACAGTCCCTGCTCTCAGCCCGTGCTCTGCCGGTCCCTCAGACCTTTTTCTTGCCGCTGCCGGAGGCTGTTGGCTTTCCCCGAGCACGGAGGGCGGTGCTGGAGAGCCGTCGGCCGCCTGCCTGGGGAAGGATTCGGGAAAAGGTGAATCCAGTTTGTCATCCAGATCTCGCTCTCTGCAGCGGGACGACTGAAAACTCCAGGAAAGCCAAGGCTCGTATGTCAGATGTGGCCATTTCTAATATTGCCTTTTTTTTCTTTTTCTCGTTCCCAGAAGGAGCTGTCGAAGCATAAATTTCGTTAAGAAAACAAATCTTGCGTCACCGCTCCAGAACTGACTTTGTTATTGTATTGACTCAACAGTGACATTGAAAAACATCAATTCTTTGACGTTTTAGAGAATGAATGGAGAGTTTGTAATTACATTTCATTTTTAATTTTAGAAAAGGTTCAGAATAAAAAGAATATATGATGTGTCCTGAGGCTACCTGCATATTTCACTATCGAATTACCTCTAATTTAGCCATTGAAATGCAAGAAGAGAGAGCACTTGCATATAACAACACGAAATGTCTGTCTTAGTCTATCATTCATTTGGCTCTGCTCCACAGAACAAGAAGTACTTTTCATTCAGGTGTGTTTATGATGAGTAAACTTGACCAGATGTTAAGTCTCCTTTGTATTTTAAAGTGTTTTATGGCTCACATTAGTCAGCTGGAAAAGGGCAGATCATTTACATTCCCCTGTACGTTTTTTTAAGGATCAACCTTCCCCAAAGGAGCACAGGACTATATGAAAATATATAGAAGAAAGAAATGAACTATTGCAAATGTAACAACGTATAGCACAGAGCTGAATAAATTGCTTTGATTTACAGGATGAATTCTGTAAATATTGAATGTTATGAGACTACAGGTCCACTCCCTTACCCACAAGGGAGATTAGAGCAATAATTGAAAGCATATTCTCTTCCTTGTAGAAACAGTGCTGATGATGCACACAGGTGAGAAAAGAGCCCTTGGCTTTTCACACACACCAACGTTCCCATATTTGAAGGCTCCCCTCCTTATTAAAGGATATTAGAACACATATCTCTGAGGGATTCAGTTCTTTTTTCCCCACAGAATAAACCGTTGATATCACAAAAGCAATGTTGGAATTTCTGCGCGACACCAAAAAAAAAGCAAGCTACAATTTTTAGAGGAATTTTGACACCCAGGTGCTGTAAAAAAATGATTGGCAGCCCTGAAATTTCAGTTTTGTTTCTGAGCTCGACTGTTTCCCTGCTCTGGGATGGTCAGCACAGTGGAACTCAGAGTGTTACCTCACATCAGTTTAATGTCTGAGGCCTCAGGTCTGTGCAACTTCAAAGATTTCTGCAGTGCAAAGCACATTTCCATCAGGCAGTGGCCAGGAACAAGGCATTTTTCTGTATTGCTGTGAAAATTGTGCTAGTAATATAATATTTCAATTACTTTCCTTGTTGCTGGGACCTGTGAAAAATTCAGATCCCTTTGTACCTTAGTGCTTGAGAAATCACACCGTTTATGGGATTAATATTTAATTATTGCTACTGGAATTTCTGCAGTACTGTGGCTGGAGAGGCACTTTTTAGCTTCCAAATAATTTGCATTTTAGTCATTTTGTTGTTACAAACAGAAGTTGAGGGTAGAAAGGCTCTCTTTGAAGTTAAAGGAAACAGCAACCTTATTTTTGCTTTATGTATGCAAATTACTGTCAAAGTAGTCTTTAAAAGGACCTGACTGGTAGGAGGCAAATCCTTCCTCCACATCATTTTAGGGTGTTTTGTTTTCCCAGAGTCTTTTCTAGCCACTGGCCTCTTAGAAACACAAATCAGGGCACCTCTCACCTCAGCTGGGAGCAGGAGCATCTCAGGAAAAGCAGGTGTTCACCACAATTTGTTGAAAAGAACTTTACCTACATCCTAACCACATGGATCAGTGGCTAAATAAAGAAGAATGTAACACAAATAAGGCACAATGTCCCATAAATTAATTTACACAGATTAAATAACTACTGAAAGAGAAATTGAATGGAAGGAATACTGATCTGTATCTTAGGCAATAATAGCAGGTGTTCCATCTATTAGGGGAAAATCTTATTTAACTTACATAAATTGCAGAAACGAAGTTATTTGCAGACATCTCTGGGTATCTACAATGCTCCAGTATATATGTTATTCTAAGTGCTACATCAGCTAAAATTTTTAACATCTTTTTTTTTTATTCTTATTATTTAACACCTAAAACATCAAAGGTCAGAGGACTGATTTACCCTCAAAGGCTAGAATTTTCAGACTCACTCTAGTATTTTGCTTTTTCTATTCCTAACATAATTTTATCACCAATGAGGCAATAATATGATATAGACTTCCAGGGAAGAGGAACATCAGGTTGCTGCAAATTATATTTATGATGACAAGTGACCTTCAAGTATATTTCAGTGAGTAAATGAAACCAATTCTGGTTTCACAGTCCAAATACTCCAAGAAAAATTTCCACCCTGGCATGAATACAGGTGATATGATGTGGAGAAATATGAAAGAAGATTGTTTTAACTTGAATTATTGTAATAGGCACTGCTTCTGCAGAAATATTTTGGCAATTTGACTCTCAAATGTAGCTTTATTATTTTTTTTTCTTCTGCTGTTGCATAAAAGGTATGCAAATTAAAGGGTCTTAAAAGGTTGGTAGAATAAAGGTAATTACTAGACAAAAAGCAAAATTAGCATCCTTAGTTGCTCTCACATAGACATCAAGAACCCTTGAACCTGAGGAGAGTGAGAACAAAGAATTAAGAAATAAGGAGCTAAACCCATCAAAGGAGAATAAAACACAGTTGTCTAATAATCCCATATTTCTCTGGGGGTTTTGAGGTGGTTGTAAGGGTTCTCAGCTGTTTTCTTATGCAAAAGATTCCTTTCTGGAAGGTGAGAAATGGCAACAAATATCTTTTTCAGCTGCTCTAAGGCTGGCTCTGTAAACAGGAATCCATCAGAAAAGCAGGATCAAGGACTAAAGAAGAGCAGTGCACTTTCTGCTCTGATTCAGACATCTAGAGAAGAATTTAGCTGTTACATCCAGAGTTTTGAGCCTGAAATATCAATGTCCAGAGCTCTGAGCATCACAACATCACCTGCATTAACACTGCAGACATCTGTGAACTGCTGTTACAGGGGGTCACTGCCTTGTTCAGAAACATAGTGGGGCATTAGGAAAGAAAAATAGCCCTGTTTTCCAGATTACCACCTTTGAATCCCAAACCTCCTAACTCTGGGAAACGTGTCTCAACATTCTTCTTCTTATTTGTTTCTTCTCTTTATCCCAAGAGGGAGTAAATCTCTTCAAAGAAAACAAACAATAATAAATCCCAACTAGAATCTACCGGTTTTATGGCTCTTAATTTTCTCCACTTTGCATGAGGCTTTGAGATTTATGATTGCTGCTAAATGTAACAAAGGTGACCTGGCAAAAGGTCCACCAATCTGTGCAATGGAGCTGCAACAACTGAGAATACATTATTGTTTTCCTTTTAATATTATAATTTTATTAACTTAAGGAACACGCTTTGAAATCACGCCAGGAATTCACATTAAATCCCTAAAACGAATAAAACGAGTGAGACACAGACATAGCTCTTAAGTGGTTCTGCTGTAGCCTCAAGATGAAAGCATTGAAACCTTGGACCCTTTTAAGAGTGCTTGCCTGCAGCCTGTATGAGAGGGATTATGGGGAAAAGAGCTTTGCTTATTCCCACTGGTGGATAAGTTGTTGGAAAGGGAGAATAACTTGTGATGTGGTTCAGCACAAATGCTGATGAGATAACTGCAGGTCATTTTTAGGTCGTGGACTTGCTGGGGTAGTTTCATGTTCATTAGAGGGCTAACTCAGAGATATAGATATTATAAGAGCAGAGTGAAGCTTATACATGGAATTTATTAGACATTTGCAAAAAAAAGCAATGTCAAGGGAAGCTGCCAGCTCCAGCAACTTCAGATGTAAGATTGATAAATGTAAAACCCAGGTGTGACTCAATGAACATGCACATAAGGTACAATCCAAGTACCACAGTGTAGATGTGAAGGATTCAGAAGATGCACCAGAATACCCTGGATCAAGACACACTTTCCAGCTATTGTTATTCATCCAAAAGGTAGGGAATATCTGCTGGATTAAAGCCACGCTGGTCAAAGGGAGATAAAGTGTGCAAATCTCTTGCTGTGGCTGGGGGAACAGTGCTTTGTGCACAGTCCTGCTCTATAACATGTTGTAAGAATGCTGTCAATGTTGAATAACATAGACTTTGTCTATGCTGAGTTCCAAGGGTGCAGTGCCATGTTCTCTGCATGGAGACTTCTTCTCCACTGGGTCAGACTGGGAACTTGGCCAGATCCCACTGTGGCTCACTTATAGGACCCATACTGGGGCTTCCTTTCCATGGAACCTAACATACAGCAAAAAAACCCCCCAAACCTGTTCAGTACCCAGATTGCCCTCTGGCAAGAGGTCAGCACACATCAGCACAGTGCAGGTCTACTGATTTAGAAGCCAGAAGAATCCTTCTACTCGAGATCAAATTCACAGTAAACTAAATTAATTAATAAACTCCAAAATCAATAAAACTAGCGAGTGAGATGCCAAAGTAATTTCTTAGACTGGAATGTGCACACCAACGTGTAGACACTAGTTCACTGACATTTGCACAGTGCTCAGTACTGCAGCTCTATAAAACCTGAAAGCATTCAAGTTTGCACTGCTCTTTTCAATTACCATCAGATAAGCATGGAACTAAGTCACTTCATGTTCATTTGCAGTACAGCACAGACACTGTGACATCTGTCATGAAAGCAAAATAGCCAAACACATCATTTAGTCCTATTAGACAGGGCTGATATTGTGTGAACAAGAGTGATAATTTGTGATGTAAACCAAAGTGAATGCCAACATATGTGCAAAACCCCAAATCCTTAACAGTGCTGCATTTATGAATGGATCAAAACAGAAGAGAAAAAAAAAAAAAGAAAATTAGTGTGCCTGCTTCTCCTGAACTGTGGCTAACACACAACTATTGACTCTCAGGTAGCTGTTCTGGGACATCTCTGTCTCACAGGAGGCACAATGAACAGCACAGCCATCAGAAAGCAAGGAGTGTGTGTGTTTTCCCAGTGGTGCCTTCTGGGAAATGTTTACAGAAAGCATAAATAAATCGATTCTTTACAGATTATAAATGTATGAATTGATAAAAGCACAGATTATTCACTCATGGACTGGTGTAGGGATTTTCCCCTGTTTTGCACACACACACTGTGGGCTGGTGTCTGAACAGACAGTACCACTGTAATTCCTATTACATATATTTTCCAAACATTCAGCAGTAGTAAGTCCTAAACTTTTGGTCATACTTTCCAGGAAAAGTAGGTCCCAAATATTTGATCATACTTTCTAGGAAAACTAGGGACAAAATGGGAGGTTGTCAGCAGCTACACTGGCTTCGGTGTTTTGTCCCAGCAGAACTGCAAATGGAAGCCCTCCCTTTGAAGCCTGCAAGAATGAAAAGCACAGCTGACATTTTTATGGAAGTTACTTTTGTGGTTGTAGAGCAGTTGACTTTAGTCAATCTGCAATATTATTTCTGAAGTAACATTACGGAAAGATAAACTTTGAGTAATTGTCCACAAAATTAAATTCTGTAAATCTATTACTGAAGTCAGGAGAGAACTTGTGAATGACCAGACCTGGAACTGTGAGGTTAATGGCTGGACTTGGTGATCTTAGAGGTCTTTTCCAACCTTAATGATTTTATGATTTTAACAGCAATTTTAACCACTGTCAGTGTGCCATTTATTTCGAGTGTAAATAAAACTCATATCCTAAAGAGCCTATTTGTATTCTATTCTTTCACAGCAGACTTTTAATTTGTGTCTGAACACAATTAATTTTCAAGTGTTTGTTAATGAAATACTTCCTTGTCCAAAGTTAATAAAGGGATTATTAGCTGGGATAATGAGAATTCTGGCACGGCAAGAAAATAAGGAAGGAGAAAGAAGGAGGAACCTGACAAGTTAATGATCCATTAATGCAAACCCTGGGTCAGTTTGGATCCTGCATGTTTCATTATTGTATAATAAATTAAATTGATAGCCATAAAAACCTATGTGGAGGCAAGAAAGCTTTTGGTTAAACCCACTGGGTGGACAATTAAGATGTTTCTTAAAGGTTTTCAGTTGTATCTTATTGTAAGGATGCTTTCTAGTATTAAAAGAATTTCAGTACACATGTGAAAGCAAACCAGCAGTGGCTGAGTGTTTCACAGCCACCTTCACATGTCCAGAAAAAAAATGAGTAAGAAATGTGAAGTAAAAGTCCCATTATGCCATTGATTATGTTTTAAAGATTAGCATAATAAGGCTTGACACACGAAATATAATTATATATTAGGAAATTAAATGGTGTTTTTTGGGGTAGAGAGAAAAGGCAAGTTGCTTCTCTAGATGAGGTCTTGGCTGGAGGTGTCAGATACAATTACATTGAGATCTCTTGTCCCTACATGCATTTGCAAATTCTCCTCTTTTCTCCAAAGCTCCAAGTTCTGCAAATGTTTTCCAGGTCCAGGACTCTGATAGGTCCTGAGCTGTCATCAGCAAACATCCAGTATAGGTGTATTGCTGACACAGTAAAGTTTAATCAAAAACTATTTAAACAACACAAAAAAAAATCAGATATTTTTTTTTCACAGCTTCAGATTGTTCTCCTGGATATTTACCTAAAAAGCCATAACAGGTTAAATTCCTTTTCTTCCCATGACCACGTTAAATTATTTATATATTTACAGAGCAGGATGTTTTCCCTTTGTGGTAGATTCAAGCCTTATTCAGCAACAGTCTATATAATTGGAAAAGAGATGACGAACCTGACCTTGAATATGAGGAGCAAATAGTAGTTTAACATAATGGTTCTGTTACACAGGCACTGAGCAGGATTGGAAGCCAGCAAAGAGCAGAGTAATGAGGACCTATTTTTAATCATCCACTTTTCATTTAAGAGATGCTGCTTGACACGAATTGTGTAGCTACCTAAAAAGGCCTCATTTGGAAGAGGGACCAGATACATTCCAGATATATTATGACAAAGTGGGTTTGGAATAACAGGAATGGACAAGATTTTAAGAACCTTGTCCCCAGCGATTCTGATGTTGCCACGACAAAGGACTCTGGGCAGGCAGAGTGGTACCCAAAAAAATCCTGCAGAAGGGTAGGGTTGGAAGTAAGTTCAGCAAGGAATAGTGAGACAGCAGAGAAAACAGCCTTGGTCAAAGAGAGGGGGAAAAAAAATGAGTGGTCAGGTCTTACACCCACATGATTGCTTAGGAAATGCTCAGGGAGCCTGTGAAGTTGGGCACCAGGAATGGTCCACGGTCCATTCATCTGCCCCGTGTCCCCAGGATTGTTTTTGCCTCCTGGTACACATGTGTAGGACTGTGAGGTGGTCAAGAGTGGCTGAAAGGCTCATTCAGCCCTCAGCAAGGAAAGTCTGGCTCAAGGCCATGTAGCTGGTTTTGCAGGAAAGTAAAAGCAGGAGCTGTCCTGTAAGGCTGCAGAAGACCTGTAGGCAGCTCGAACTGGAAGGTCAGATCCAAGCCCTAAAATGCATGTTCTGAATGCAGGAGAACCCTGCTCCCAACTAATTTTTTAAGCACTTCATTAGAGGGAATATGAATTAAATTCTAATTTTTACAGCTTTTGGAAAAAATAAACTTATTTATTGTACATAGGGCCAATTATGAGTCACATCTACCAGTTGACTGAGGATCTGAATGAAAACTCCCTCTCTGCTCCCCAAAGCTTATCTCATCCCTGCACAATGACAAGTAGGAAATGAGTGGATCCCTCCAAACCAGGATGAAACAGGATGGGAATTCCTACAGCAGAATGTCCTTGAGATTTGGTTCAACCCTGACATCACAACCTCAAGTGATTACACTGAAACACAATTCCAAGGAAAACACAGCACATAATTTTTCAGTCTTTAAATAAAAATTGCTCAGATTGCTAAAATACGTTCTGATCCAAAAATCACTCCTACTTCCAGTCCAAAATTATATGAAATATCCATGTTTAATAATTAACATATATAATCTGCATGCTTAACGGTGCTAGGTATGATAATGTTTTATCATTAATGATGTTGATGGTTGAACAAAACTATTACCAGTGACACATTACACTCAGCAATTTAGTGTGTTCTCTCATGCTGCTTCTCCTCATAATGAAGAGGCAAAAGCTGTTTTTAATGTCAGGATAAAAATAAAATATTATTTTTATACATTTAAAGATATTTTGAAATATGTATTTAAAAATTTTATATATTATACATATGAGAAGGCACTTGCTCTGTTACTCTTTCCCCAGTTTCTCTTTGAAACTTCTGTATAATGTCCTAACCTCTATATGTACAAACTATATGTTCAATAAATGCAGTGCAAGTGAAGATCTACTCTATCTGGATTATGGTGACAGCTTGCAACGAAGATTTTGCACTAAACTAAGCATAAAAAATTCAGAATAAAGCTGAAGTAATAGGGAGGGTTCATATTGATCTCACTCCTACCAAAATTGATGTCTATTTTTTTTCTTGGTGCAGAGGCCAGAACAGCTTTGACCCTTTTTGTTTTGGTTTGGTTTTATTTTTTCTTTTCAATAATTTGTATTTAGTACAGTTGTGCTCAAATAAACCCCAAAAGTACAACGATTGCTTTAATATATTATTTCTAAAGCTGGAATTTGGGAAAAATAAAACTAGCCAATGACCAAACAACTTTTTCCTGTTTTTTGTTCTAATACAGAAAGTGCCTTAACTTAACTGGCCTCAGCTAAATAAAACCTACTGCAGCTCCAACAGGCTGAATAAATCAGTGGGTTGTTAACAATGGGCATTTTGCAGGGTTTCTTCCCCTAGAATGGTGGGATTTGCTTTTAAAAATAGAGGTGGAGAAAACACTAATTGCCATGAGAATTCTGGCAAACTCCACTACAGCAACAATGCTGTATTCAAGCACTATTACAAATAAATTATTAATTACAAAGGTGCATTTGAAAAGAAATATAAACACCTGAAGATGATAGGTTTAAAGCCACTTTCAAGTGTGTTAAAGATAGTGAAACATTCACTTACTAGAGTAATAAGAACAATTATAGAGTTTATATTAACGTTTCTATATGTGCAAGAATTCACACAGGGGTTTCATAGATATGAAGGAGCTTGGTAAAGAAGAAATTATTTATGAAAAAAATGCACTTTTACTTCTTTTAAAATGAAGTGTGTGTTGAAAGTACTCAACAGTTGCATTGATATGATACCACGTGTGCATGCAGTGTTTAGTGAAGTATTGGAAATGTCTCCAGAGTGTAAAATCACTGTTCATTAAGTAGTCAAGCTGTGCTGCCAAAATCGTGTTTCACAACGATTTACCAAATTCTGGGGGTCTGTCTAAGAAACAAAATCAAATTCAGATTTTCCCTGAAGTGAAATTTGCTTTAAGCAGAGTTGTGTTACAAGTATTGCCAGACATCATCAACCAAAAGCAAAGCCTAAACTAACGGGGAGATTGCAACATGATGAAATGCTTGACTGTAAATGCTGAATCTTATCCCAAAGGCTGTTTCCAGGACATAATCTGCAACATCTCCTCAGGGTTTTGGTACAATTGTCCTTAATGTGTATTGAAGCCTATTTCCACTATGTGAAAAAAATGTGGTGGGTTCTTTGTTGAAAGAGTGTCTCATTGCTTTCCTTCTGCAGCAGAATGTGTTAAGCACAGAGAAATTGTGCAGGGCTACAGCAATTTTTGATTAGTTTTGGTGTTGGAGGCTTAATGGGCTGGTGAACCCACCAGTGCCCATGGTAAGGCTCTGATCTTAAGCCAGACTTAGTCCTGGGCTGACTAAACCCTCACAGATCCCACAGAGCTCATCTCCTCCAGGAAGGTGTGGAAAGACACAGAATGGCCTTTTTTATAAAGCACTCAGCTGTTGTATCCTTGGAGCAGGCAAAATCACCTTGGCCCGTGAGATCCACTCTTTATATCCCTCGACTTTAATGAAGCAAGAAGGTTTATTGCATAAAACAGTGTTAAACACTATTTCTTTCCAACTACTCTTACGTGAAAGATGAAAAGGAGGACTGCCAGCCCTCAGATAACTGCCCATGTTATGAGCCTTCAGCCACTTTTTAAACTGGAATTTAGCCATTATCAGAGGTCAGCTTTCAGGTTTTCCATGGAGAAGTTTATAAAATACCTGTAAAGCCAAATTTTAGTTTGTGCTAAATCTCTGCTAGGCAAATTTCATAAGAAACATTTTCAACAGTCCTTTACTGCTGGGTCCCAGATGATTTTCTTCTGGGACTAATGCAAAAAAAGTGATTGCCTCTTAAAAATCCTTCTTGGGCACATCATTCTTGCTGGTATTTAGGCCTTTTACTGAGAGAAGGTTAATCTAAATAATTTATCAAATGTGTATCATGACTGTTTTTGCTGTCTCACTGTTCTTTTATTAGAAAAATATCACACTGGTCTATAGGGAAACGTGTAATTTATTGCTGTATGACATGAAGAGAAATACCTCCAAACAGAAGATTATTACACTACCATAAACATCACCAGGAACTGCGAGGCCAAAGGACACAGAATGACTACTCATTTTAATGGTATTTGGGTGTCTGAACTCCCAAGCTGGCTCTAAAATCCTTAAGCCAGAAAGCTGCAGAGAGCTCAGCCCAGCACGTGGCTCGTAACAAGGAGCTCAGCCTGCTCTGATCTGAGCTTCTCTGAGGCCTGTTGTTTAAATCTAGCTCCAATGTTTTGTTTTGGTCCCTTTATATTTGGGGGTTTTTTGCATTTGGTTACCCTTACTGTCAACACAGTGCAGTTTGTGCCTGTTTTGCAGCTCTCTGGTACATGCAAGTTGCTGTGTATGTTGTTGTGTTGCTGTGGGTGTTGCTATGATGCAACAATAACTTTCAAATTATTTTTCTTAAAACATCCACTCGGTGAAATGTAACACAAATTGAAATGATTCTGCAGTATGGCACTATAGGCAGGGTCCAAAGGGATAAATAATAGCTGTTCCCTAGGAACTGGATAGCCCTGGCTCCGCTGGAACAGCAGTGTAAACATCCTAAACTGGGAATTAATGAGAGGGTATGAATCCAGACCAATACATATGACAGCAATCAGAAGTAACAGGGCTCACAGGAGCACTGGAAAGGGCAGTGGGTAGAACAAAGTGCTGGAAGAATATCCAGCTGTGATGCCAAAGCCCTGGAAGCCCAGCAGAGACACAGCCACGCTCGTGTGGAGAGGAGAAACAGGAAAATCCATAGGATAGCTTGTGGATGTGCAGTGTGCTGAGGAAGCATTTTAAACATACTTTCCACGCAAGGAGCATTTATTGAAAATATTCTACGTTCTTGTAGAGGTGGAGTGAACAGGTCTGGAAAATTTCCAGGACTTCTAACCATGGAGTGCCCATAAACACAGAGGTCTTTGGAGCCCCTGGATGTGGCTGCTGTTCTGCTGACTGTGCCCTTCCTGAGCACCTCATTTTTAAAGTGCGGGCTGTAATTATTCCCCCATCCTCTTTCCTCCAAACCGTGTAAATTCTGGCTGTATGCTTGAGGAGTAATATTATTTCACATTTTTATATAGCATTTTACACGTCCCAGGCACTGAGAGGACATTGATTCAGCCTGAAAGGGCTGCAGTGAAGTGGGTGGGTGATCGTTACTCTTATGCTTTTGTAAAATACTGGAGAATTGAGATTTGTCCCCAGAGAGCATCCAAGCCAGAATAAGGCTGTGTTTATCCAGGCAAACCCAGATTGAGCAGGAGATAGGGAAGGAGAGGGGCCGTGCAGAGCAGAAGGGCTGAAATATTTTTTTTAGATACAGCAATTTAAGGATAATTCTTCAAAATTCTGATTTCTTTTTTTTCTCTCATGACTCACACGAAGTTAACTACACGGTGATTTTCTGTTACCATACAGTTATGGGACTGTTTAGTGTGTCTTTCTGGAGAAAATAAATCATAAATGTGTGTTGAACCTGGAATACCCTGTGAGCTGTAAAGTTCACAAAACTACTCCTTTATGTGAGTGGGGTCTGCCCATAATTTGATGAATGTATTGCCAGATTGAAGAGGAAAAATACCTTTAGTATGTCAAAAAGTATGAAGGTTCATATGATTTGAATTAAATTCAGATAATAACCATACTTGGCTTAGTGGTATTTGGAAAGAGGGTTTGAAATTCTCCTCAGTGATATCTCCTAGCTTAACTTTAAAGGAGAGCTATGACTGACTACTCCTTTCAGAGGAAGAAAAAGAGTTTAAATCCTTTACTAGAGCCTCTTGCTCCTTCCAAAGCCTATCTCCTTTTAAAGTGATATTCAGAGATAAAAAGGAGGGGGTGGAATGACAGCAAGCAAGACATACATCTGCACAAAAATGTTCATCTATCTCTGCATCCCATCCTATAAATATACACATTATAAATAAAGATATGTTACTCAACGTGTGTCTGTGGACAAGGCATTTGTTTTTGTCTGTGTTTACACAACCATTTGATCAGGCAAGTTCTTGAGCACAGGCAAAGGAACAATATTACTGGAATTAGGCTATTTGCTCTTGCCCAGGTAGTAAACATCTTTTGAAATCCATAGCAAAATGCTAAAATCTGATTTTAAACAGTATCACTTATTAGTCAATTCAAGTGAACACATTTCATTGCAGTGGTAGCAACACAAATATTTTTCCATAATTAAGGTCTGGCAGCTGAGAAAAGCACAGTGGGAAGGAAGACCAAACCAATGTGATGCTATAAACACACTCCCACCCTTCCAGTAGAACTTAGAACTGCCTCCATAAAGTTGTAATTTATGTTGGCAACAACAACTTTGGTAAGAGCAGAGATCAGAGACGTGCCATGGGCTTAATCAGCCTCTTCCACCACTGATATTCTCCCTTTTCTTGAAGTTCAAAGTCAGTGTATCCAAGGATTTTCAGGTAAGGGAAAGCTTCGGCTCTCCTTTGACAGCCTCAAAGCTGTTTTGTGGTAGAGGCAAGCTATTGAAATGCACCACTGGCACCAAACTGCTCTCAGATCACAATGCCCATTGTAGTTACAAAGGCTTTAGTAACAGTGGGAAAAACAAATAACTCACAATGGAAGACATTGTTTGTCCACAATCACATGGTTTTCCTGGTTTGCAAACGTGGAAATGCATAGTTTCCCTTACTACATCGCACCAGGCATTGCCAAAAACAATTTACAAGGAAGCAAATTAAAACAAACCATGAATAAGAAAATAATCCCTCTAAAAACAAAGGCAATTGTGTTACAATTTATATGTGTGTGTGTGTGAATTTCTTATACCATACACTCAGTGTTAAACAAACAGCTTCCACTGGTGGTGTTTTGAAGTGCTAAGTTATGAACACAGAACCATCCCCTCAGATTTGTGCATATTTTTACTGAATAACCCTTCCTCAAACCCCAAATGCTGCAGATGTGTTTCAACAGCTGTCCTTGCTTTCTCTGTAGTGCCAGGGTAATGGATGAGCATATGCATGAATGCCCTATCACCAACTTATTAAACAGAACCTTCCAGACTACCAAAATGTTCCTAAAAAATACATTCTGCCCATAATACCTGGGTGCAGCACCACTCAGCAAAGTGTTTCCTTTCCAGAAGATGTTTTCTGATGTGCTACTTAACATTTTGTGGCATTACTGGTTAGATTACCTGTTAGGAAGGAACCAGTTCCATCTTGGTCTTGTCAGGAGGCAGGACCTGTTCTCTTTATCCTGTGAGCTCGAGTTTGCTTCTCATATTCTTTCCTAAAATGCCATTTTATTGGTGCTCCACCTTGCACTGTTCAGCCTCTGGTTGGAGGAAGGAAAGAAGAAGTAAAGGATGGGTGCCAACGTGTTGGGGGTAATAAAGGACACATGCAAGCAAAATGTGTTTGAGTGATGCTGAAACCAAACTCACCGTGGGTATGGGACTAATTCTTCCTCCAGATGCATTTAGGCTTCAGTCACAGCAGCCAGAAACCAACACAAGTGGCAACAGGACACAAGAGCTTGGGAATTTACAGAACCCAGATCCAAAATGCACCTTTTCAGCGAACCCCAGCAGCGATGGCTCAAACCAACCTGCTATAACTGCCCCGTGGTCAGGTGTGCCTTATTTCAGTTCCTACTGATGGCCCTGCAGAGCTGGGAATGGCCTGATCTCTGGAGGCAAATTAGCAAACCAGCCCCTAAAGGCATCCCATGTTGTGACAGCAGATCATCACGGCTTTCTCCAGCTGGAGTGCAATGAAAAGTCTGAGTGAATTGTTTATGTCTGTATTTTAAAGTCAAAACCAGCTCACAGGGATCTGCAACCCTCAGAAATAACGAAACCAGCACCACGCTGGGAGGTGGTAAAAAAAGGAGTGGGAAGTGGCAAAGCTGTGTGAGAACAGTGGTTGTAGAAGACTGCAATTTGAAAGGAGGAAAGGGTGGTGTCACCAGAGGAGAAGGGCTGTGTGGAGCAGAGAAGGTGGGTGGAAACAGGACTGAGGAAAGGGGGATTATTTGAAAGAAAACGCGGCTTGAAATATATAAACCTGGAACTGCACCACAGGCAGCATAAAAGAAATGTGAGGCTTAGGGAGGCATAAGGAAAGGAAATAAAAAAAGCACATTTTGCCAGGCACAAGGACAGAGCAAGGCCAAAGAGCTGCAGTGGTGCTGTCAATGCCATTGTTGAGCCTTTCTCATCTTCCAAATGCTCCTCACTGTGTCATCCGTGAATTCTTACACTGATAGCTTCCCAGAATACCTCAAACTGCCCTATTTCCCCTAAAAATAAAAGCTTTGTCTCGGGTATTGCACATGTAGTCTGATTCAATTACAAAGTCCTTTCCATGGCAGATTATTTGTACTTTATCTGTTGCTCCAAAGAGCCTATGAAAAAGTGGTGTGTGAGCAATCCTGCCACCATTCTGATAAGCTTATTCACACCCCTAATTTTGCCTTTTTTCTGCTGATTTTCTTCTGACTCTAATTAAACACAATCTTTGTGTAAATAAGCCTATCATTATAAGCCTTATTAGAACAAGGAGCTTAATTTCAGTTCCAAGAAGATTTAAACGTGGGATGCTCAACAAGATTCAAGACTCGGTCTGTCCTGCTGAATTTCAGCTCCTAATGGTGAAAGGACACAAGGGTGAAAGAGAACTTTTTGGTTACTCTTTTGTTACTTTCCAGAAAATATTATTTTTCAGAAATATCTCAGACACACATTACCAGCCCCTACCTGGATCCACTGTAATGTCACAGAAGAAATAAAATGCAACACAATATAGATAATGGTATTCAAGATGAAGGGAAAGTAGCCTAAGTTGTGCTTATAAAAAAAAAAAAAAAAACCAAAACCTACAACTGCAATTAATTAAAAAAAAAAAAAAAGAATACAATAGCCTGCAATTTATCATAATCTGAATGGGATTCTACATTTCCCATCTTCTTTGGAGTGAGAAACCCTCACAGTAGTATTTCCAACGGGAAGACAGCTGTCTGCTTCCTTGCCAGCAAGGAAAATCAAAGAAATCACACAGTTTTGTTAGGGAAAAAGCTTGTTGGAGACAGAGGAAGAATATGCCCCATTATACAGCAGGTGTAGCAGGGGCTGGGACACTGCTGGGCAAACACTCCTCTGAGCCTGGCAACATGAAAACATTCCCTGGTAGATTATGCACTAAGTAGAAAAACATAAAGAACTTGAACATTTCTTGAGTTCAAACAAGTCTATTTTCCTTGTAGGCAGCTGCAAAATTTTTTGTTTCAAATATTGTTATACCTCCCAAAATCTGAATATTAATTTTACATGCAGTATATACAGATTCCCATTTAGGGTGACTCATACTTGGGGGTGGGTGATGACTCTGTGTTGGACTAGGAGTAGCTTTACATCACCTGCCATCCCACTGTCCCTGGGGCAGCTGGAAGTCTACGAACCTCCTAATGAAAATCAGAGCAGTCTCACAGCTCTCTTGAGTCCTTCCCATATTTTCTCCTTGTCTCCTACAGTTTTTCAAAAGAATATAATAGCTCTCAAACATCAGTTTGTCTCCCTCTCCATGGGTTACTTTGGATTTCAAGAGCAGCTCTGAGAGCTGTGTCACACAGCAAAGGGGCCACTGTGCTGTGGGATTAACTGGGATTCTGTGTTTGAATTATTCAACCATTCTTCCCCTTAAAGGTTTGTTATAATCACTGCCTGGTTTTCACTTTTACACTGAGGGCACAGCAGGACATGCTCTCCTGGAAACTGTCCTTTCCCTCCTCCAGCAGCAATGCCCAGTAAGGGGTTGGGGAGATCTGGAAAAGGCCCAAGTAACCCTTTCAATCAAACATCAGCTCACAACTGAACCAGCAAGAACAGAGTTGGCACCTCTGCAGCCATCCTTACAGTGATGCTTTGCTGGCATAAGAAGCAACATAAATCCTAATATTTTGGAGTTCCCATTTTTACCCCATATGATTTTTTCTCTAATATTCAGACTTATGCTGCCCATGTAACCTCCTGTGTCCATCCTTCTCATTAAACAGATTTACTCTTTAAAGCTCTCGAACATTTTCAATCAAATCTGACGAAGAGGCATTATGTTGTAATCAATTTATTAGAACTGATGTCTAGACTGGTGGGAGGGGAAATTGTATTAATGTCTCCACTGAGGAGGTGGCCAGACTTAAGTGTAAAGGTGTATAACTCCAAGAGTGAGATCCCTGGTGCTGCTGCTTTAGGGATAATCACTGAAGTACCTGGATGTGCACACACTTAGCAGGAGTTTCTCTGTGCAAGGAGCAGCTCGTCTCTGAAAATCCCCTTGGCTGCTCAGCCAGGGCACACAGAGCTGTTGGACACTTTAGTTTTTGGTTGGTTGGTTTAATGAGGAGCCTCATTCACAAGAGACAAGGGCCATCCACATGCATATGTGAATACAGTCTGACAACACCGTTGACTTTTCTATTAGCTACCCGGGAGATTAGTTGTTTAAGGCAAATTTGCAGAACATCTCCCAGTTAATTTTGACAGGTTTTGTAAGCCAGGACAGCATGATGAGAGATCAGAGCAGAGCAAAAAGATAAAAAGGGAAATAAAGTATATCTGGTCATAACAGAATCACAAAGTGTTCTGAGTTGGACAGATGATGCTTCCAGTTGAAAGAATGTTTCCTACTTGTATTGTCCTATCATGACCTTCACTTCCAAGAATAATATGCCAGAAGTTTGCACTGAAAAGTTAATTTTACAGATTTCAAAGGGCAAGCATATCACCTATTATTATATTCCTTCTTTGTATATTTTTACATGTCTTATAAATTAACATAACATTTTGTGTATGAAATATATCATAAGGCTGTGTTTAAAGGTTTTTCCAACTATTTGTGAAAGTTATCACTTAATAATACTACAATAGGCTGATACTGATAAACAGTATTACTTGTTTGGTTTTGCCTCCAATGAGGATTTGTCTTTTTGGAACATCCTATTTTTAGTTAAACAGCTATTGAAAACTTACATAACTCGTCCAATAATCCTCTGAGCTCCTGTTTGTCCAACAAATGTGACCTGTTACAGAGTATTTCTCCAAATCTGTATTACTACCTAGAAGAAGAAATGACAAAAAAAAATCATTTGGATATCTGAAAAAATATAAAACATATTGAGGAACATATTTTCTATGTAAGGTTCTCCTCTATCTAACACACCTTTCAAGAAAACCTTAAAAAATTCAACGCAGAGTATTTTAATTTATACAAACCCCAACTGACCATTTTGATAAGTGTATTATTAATACCCTAGATTACATCAGAAGAGATTTGGCAGGTGCTTCTTATTTAAAATCAATATATTTCCCTGGAATTCGATTTTTTTCCCCCTTCTTATTTATAGTTACACATACACTTACAGAAGGTTCCCTTGTTTCAACGATATGAGCAATTTCCAGTAGCACTGGTGGTGCATGGGAGTGCATAATGAGGGGATAAAGGCAAATTATGGCAGGTTTTAAAGTTTTTATTGTCTTTGATGTGCACATGCTGCTCCTATTGAGGTGGCTTTGCAGGAATATCTACAACAGAGCAGACTCTGCAGCTGTGAACCTGTAGATTAGTCTCATTTATCATTCCAAGAAAGGGAAAAAGAGACCTATTTAAATTTCTCACGGTAAAAACACTACTAAAGTTTTTACAGTGTATATGTAAGCAATCTTTAGCTATTTCCACCTGCCACTGCTCTCACTGAGAATATTTCAATTCTTTTCTTCAGGAGCTCTTTCCAGTTCAGGTGTGGGCACTGGAAGATCAGTCTGATGGGATTTGGAGAGCAGATCAAAATCACTGTCCTGGGGCTCCAAAGACAGAACTGCCTTCCCAAGACATTCCTGCTAACTCTGAGCCCGTTTCAGGGAATTTTAGTGTCTGCACCTGTCACAGACAGAGAAGAAATAAAAGTCAGTGATTCTCCCCGTGTCCTTGTGCATATGAAGTTTACAGGGAGATGGGGTATGCTGAAAAAACGGGCTGAAAGTAGAATCATGGCAAAAGAGGAGTGATTTCTGGACAAAGAAAGCAAATCTCCACGCTGCACAGGCCTGTCAGATCCCAAATCTGAGAGGGAATATGCAAAGCTGCCTTCATGGGATCTATTAATGTGACTGGGGATGGCACACTCAAGGAGCTGTATGGAAATAAAGAGGCACTGGTATTTCGTGCCTTGCCACAGACCTCTGGAGCAGTTGTCACCTTCCAGGTGATAAGTTCAAAAGCAATACATGTTTTTGTCCTCTGGCTCCTGGTGACAGGGAGGGGTGAAGGGCATGAGGTGTACCAAGACTGTTACTGTGAAGAAGCAAGAAGGGCAGCAGCTGTTTTCTCTGCTCTTTCAGCCACCCCTATTAAGAGGAGCTCTATTAAGAGCTAGGTGAGGTAGGTACCATCAGTGCAGCCTTATGACACGAGAACAACTGAAGTAATTAGAGAAGAAATTTCCTATATAACTTATTTGATGGTTATAAAATGTAATTTAATAAACACAGCTTTATGAAGCAAACAGCTCTGTGTGCTCTGAAAGCTTGCTGAGTTGGACAGTAGGATGGCAGGCAGATCTCAGCTGAAAGCATCTGTGGGGAATGACCAACTCACTCACTCAGGAGAGTCCCTCAGTCTTTTTCACCTCCAAAAATGAAGAGAGAACATGATGAATGAATGGTGAGAGGGGACAGAGGAATTCCAGCCTGTGCATAAAAGCCACCACCTTCAGTGTTCTCAGGAGACCCTCACAACTGTTGTCTGTTCCCCCCTAGGGACAACTAGTCCCTAGTGATGAACCTTTTCCCACGTTTGTTGTCAAAATGGGAGAAGAAGTCTTCAGGCAATACAAAAACATAGGCCTGGGCTCTGCCTCTAAAACAGAACATGAAAAGTATATTCTCTGGCACAAATGGATTTGTTTCATAAACCTGCCCACCCACACCCAGAGCAAATGCACAACCTGCATGAGAATTAATATCTAGTCTTTGTAATCAGATAACATTTTCTTCTGCATAAACCACGAGTGTTAACTGGAGAGCTTAATGAAGCATAATTATTTGGTTGAGGGGAGGAGCTGGCAGGGGCCAGGCACATGGCCCCAGCACACAGGTCTAACAGTTCCCAGCCCTTGTTTGGGGTTTTTCCACTTGCTTTTGTCCTCTTCTCTGCCATTTCTCCCAGCAGCAAAAAGATGCATGAAGTCAACATGCCACACAACATCCTGAGGGGGAATGTGTGGAATTCCCAGGCTCTGTGCAGAGTCACTGGCATTGGCAACTCCTCCCCTTCTGCACTACTGCTCTTGGAAGCAGCTGCTGGCTGGGACTTGTGCATGGGTATAGAACTGGGCAGCCAGAGAGAAAACTGCTTTCCTTGACTTCCTGTAAGTGGTGGTACCCTGCTCCAGCCTCTAAGAAAATATTTTTGGTTGAAGTATCTGTTCCAGAATGACAATCTCATAAAAGAATTAAAACTTGTTTTAAAACTCAATAATGTATATATTTTTTTTAATAAACACATATTTTTTAGAGCTAATAGAGTGAAAATTAAGGAATAGACTTTTTTTTTTTTTTTTTAGGAGTAAGAATAGGCAGGTTTGGGAAAATTATGTCCTATATTGCATTTAGCCTAACTCAAACTAAATGATCATCAAGGCAAGATTATGGACAGTTACTTTGTTTTCTTTAACCCAGATATATCTCACTCCAAACTCTGAAGAATGTTAAAAAACCACATTAAATAGAAAATAACTAAGGTGGCTAGTTAAGTCTTATCAAAGGACACATCTGCAAGTATACATGCACTGGCAGCTCTTCCATCATGAGTTGGTCTTATTATAAATAGTAGAAACCAGTCCTTGTGGGGAAAATCAGGCAGTTAGTTCAAGAAAAAAATATTTATACATTAAAGGACTGATTTCTCAAATACCTGATGCTAATTTAATGAAGATGGAAATCGTGCCTATATTCACCCATCTGTTTGATGAAGGCTTTGCTGAATATTTCAGGACGGAGAAATTGGCTTCTTTCAACACCATTAGAGAGACTTAGTCAAAAGCAGGTGCTACAGAAAATTATTTTAATGGATTACTATCCCCCATTTTCCCCCTAGAGATTAAAATAATTTAGGATGACAAAAATGCAGCATGCAGTTCACCTCTTGAAATGCCTGTACCACTGAAAGGGCTCATTTGTCCTCTGAGCTGGAGGTTGAAATCCAGGTTCCTCTCTTCCCCTGCACTTCTGAATGAGCTTTCACAAGTCACTTTTCTTCTGTCCACACCAACCAAAACCCTGGGATCAGTGGACTCCTACAGAAGTGTTATGATCTGGGGAGAGTTGTGTCATATGGGTAATAAAAGATTATGAGTTCTCTGTTGCTGTCAATATTATTATTACTATTATCCTCTGCATCTTCTCCCCGGGATAAGCAAGGACAAGGGTCAGCCCCAGCCTTCTAGGAGAGCCTGTGTAGCTGCAACCACTGTAGCTGCAACCTCTGCTGCTCACACTGAGCATCCACAGCACAGTTCCCTGCAGCCAACACCGAGATCCTCTCCCTCACACCCAACACAGGGACCTCACCTTTCACACCGGGGTGAGAGCTGCAAGGATTAACTCCCCCTCCTTCACCCAGGCCACTGCTCCAAACCATACAGCCAGGATTTGCAAAACCTTTCAAGGCGTATTTAAGAGGGGAATTATCTGCATTTAGCTAGCTGGAAAATACCAGGCGCTGGAATCCCTCCAAGAATTCTTTTTATGAAGTAAAATATTTGGAAAGTACATTTGCAATCAATTTGAAGGAAAGGCACATTTTATATTAAAACCCTCATACTCTGGTTAAAGCACCACTTTGACTATTATTTTCTAAAATGGAGTGTTACAAGATCCAAGCACAATATACTGTGGCTCGCAGAGCAGAGTTAATAAACAGGATAAAGTTTCACCAATGCAAGTTGAGATTCTGCTTCTCTTTGATTATTTCCCTTTTTATCCTGACCCATGCTGCTACAAAGTAAAAAGAGTATGCACCACAGTAAATTTTGAAGATGAAAGTTAGGCTCATAGTTATGAAAAACAGAAACTGAGGCTGATTTTCCCCAAAGCATGTCTAGAACCCTAAAATAAAAGGAGATGGTTTCTAAAGCTGCTTATCACACCAGTAATGGAGAACTACTGGGCATGTAGCCTCTCAGAAATTTCTGACATTTTGGGGGTTAATGCCTATCAAATTCACCAATCAATTAGGAGGGCACATCCCACTGAAAAACTAGTGGAAACCTCCTCCTCTAAATCCAATGATTACTTTGAAAGTGTGCCACTCTTTGGAGTTGTTGGCCCAATTCAGAGGCAGGTTTCAGTGAAAAAGTACTGACTGATGGCAATGCCTGACCCACGGATCCCTTGCAGTGATGTTTCTTCTGCAGGGCTGACAGTGTCAAATGAAGCCATAACTTCACCCCTTATGACATAAGGCAGAAACTGTTACTGCTACAGTTATAAATCCAGAAAAGTCTTTAAATATTTTCGAAAGCGAGTAAAATAAATCTGATTGTTTATTTTAACCTCTCTTGTTTTACATGTGCTGTGTTGGTTCTATCTGAGATCCTGGAGAGGAAAATAAACCATGCCAGGCTATGACTGTGCTAAGCTTAGTGTTTTATGGCTTTCTGAAGTTAAGTGTGCTACATCAAAAGTGCTAAGTGAAGGGAAGACGTAGCATTGTTATTGTAGAGGGCATTTTGGTTCTTTGAAATGGCACAGAGTAGATGAAAGCAGTAAGACCTCCTTGTGTTACATCTCACTTACATCTTGCACTTAAGAGGATGACCTCACCCAGCACTGGTACATGTTGATCCAAGGGGTGCTAACGCAGCCCTTATTAACTGCAGCACTGTGTTTGTAAAGAGTGGAATGAGAAATAACGTATCCACTGGAAAATGCAGCAGGAATTTAGGCAAAGGCACTTGGGAACCCAAACAGAACACAGGGGCTGATGCTCAAACTCTCGCAAAATGTATTTGTGGGGTCTTTTAATGACCACAAGCGGCCGTAGTGGACCGGCAGTTTTATATTTGAGCACAGCCAGAAAAACGGCACCATTCAATTATTAGTTGAGCCATGACTCAAAAAACTTGCCTGCTCATGGGGCATTCACTGGCAGAGAACATAGGGGTGGGAGTCAGAGCTGCACAGCCAGTCCTCAAGCTTTCCCCATGTGCACTGAGAATGTTTCAGCCCCTTTGCTCTCCATACCCCTGCAGCTCCTGAGGGACTTGTAAGGCTGCCAGCAGGACTAAGAATTAGTTCCAGTGTCTGCGGCGAGCAACCAGACATATTTTACATATCACGGGCTTAATTCTTCCAGACTTAGTGGTGACTGAGGCATGTCTAGGTGAGTGGCACACCCAACATCCAGGGTGACCTCCTCTCTGGTTTGTTTGGCTTCCAAACCTGTGGCTGAGGCAGACACTACGTGCTGGAGCCCAGCGCTCCTCAAGGCAAGACCTTTGGCAAAAAAACTCTGTTGTTTGCCACCACCTGCACCAAAGCTTTGAAGTCAATGCATTTTTTTAAAAGAACCTTCCAAAGTGAAATACCAAAAGACATGAAAAGTGCAGCTTGGCATGGCAGCACCCGGGACCATCTTGCAGTGCCACAAAGCCTGCGGTGTCCCGGTCCAGCCTGGATGATCCCTCACACGAATTCCTGCCTTGCTCTTTTCTTGGCTCTACCAGAGCATTCACACTGAAATCCATGAACAGAGGTGTGACAAAGACCTTGGGTCTGCTTGTTCCTCTCTCAGTGCCTGTATGTACTCTGACAAACTTCTTTGTACAGACACACTTGCTCTTGGTGAGGTCAACAGATGAGTGTACACAGGCTCTCCTAGAAGGCTGGGGCTGACCCTTGTCCTTGCTTATCCCATGGAGAAGATGCAGATGATAATACTAATAATAATATTGACAGCAACAGAGAACTCATAACATGTGCATTCACTTCTGGGAAGACTTAGAAAAAGTAGCAGTTACTTGTCCTACCTTTTCCAGTATATCTTGCTTGATTCTAAAAATATCCAGCATGATCTCTTTTATCATGAGAAGTACTGCTCAGGGGTGTGGTCCCATTTAGTGATAAGGAATAGGAATAACCTGGGTAGAGATGTGAAGGAAAAGTGATGTTACCTGTAAGCTCTGTAGAGCTAAAGACAGAGATCAAATCCCTTCTTTCCATGTCACAGTTCTCTGGCAGAGAGCTTTCCCTTGGGAGACCTGGGGGAAGATGAATTCATTTAGCTGGTGGTTTCAGGGTAGACCATCAGCTTGGACACCTGTAACCAAGAATAAGGCCCCAAAAGTTTCATCTGTACATTAGGGCTGGGGGCTAAATCCACTTGAAGGCAGAGACCCAGGTAGAAATGCCTCTGGAATTCCCACAGCCACTGCTTCCAGCAGCATTGCAGTGGTGGCATGGGCAGCACTTGTTCCAACAGGCACTGAAGCCTATCCAGGAGCAGACAGATGCCCATGCACAGGCAGGCAGACCCCAGCCAGCTGCAGAAGCCCCACCTACAGCAGTCACAGCTCCCAAGGCAAGCAGAAGTCACCTTCCAGTGCATGGAATGTGATCCAGACCCCACCTTGTCTAGGACAAGGAACAAGCAGAGGCAGAGCCTCAAAGAGCCAATATAGCTTCAAGCCTGGAGAGATGAAGGTGCCTGCCAGGAACCCAGCAAATTCTGTGCTCCCAAAGCACCCACCATGCTCCCCAGCCTTGGATTCCCATAATGAGAATAAATACAGCCATGCATATTCAAACAACCTGCAGATTACGTTGAGATAAAATTCACATGAACTCTGCACCATTAGTGTTACCAGGTGAACAGGCAGGGTTTGAGAAGACACGTGATAAAACCTTAATTTGTGGAGAACCTGAAAGTAAACTCAAATAATTTCAGTACTTGTAGATGCAGTAGATGATATTAGGAATTTTGTAGCAGTATTTAAGATGACCTTGATTATTAAAATCAATGGAGTTGCACTAAGATCAGCCAAGACAGTTTTGCTACTCAAAACAGTGTCTTCCAGGCCAGAGGAACTGGAGAAATGAAAACTTGAGCTCGTCTGGTCTTTAACACTTTGAGTTTCTTTGGCATCTCACTCAGCACATTTCTTGCACCCTCACACAATAAGATGTGCAACTCCAGAAGCCACCACGGTCAGATGAGAATGCAAATGAAAATAGAACATATGCCTTTTGTAGGTGTGTGCATGTTCCCACATATCTACCTCTGAAGCTCCTCATCGATGAAGAAATTGTTAAGGATACCTTCTTTCTCCCTCTCTGGCTTTAACAAAGTTTTTCTTGGATAACATGCAGAAAAGCACACTTTGCCTTGAAAATGGCAAAGCTCCCAATGCTGCAGAATATTGCTGAGCACTGAGGATACACAGAACTTGCAGGACATGCTCAGTGATTAACTCAAGATTAAACAAAGCTGGACACAGACCCCACTTGTATGCAGGGACTCTGCCAGCCCAGGCTGACCCTCCTGGGTGCAGCAAGCATTGAACCCAAGCTAAGTCTGAGCTGGTTCAGGGCTCATTGAAATGTCTCACACAGCCCCACAAATGAACCAACACAGGCAGAACCTTGGATTCAGTTTTGAAAGTCTGCAGATCTCCAAGGAAAGAAATTTCTCCTCTTTGCCAGCTTTGTGTCCTTAGTAGGGCTAACAATCATCAAAGTTTGAAATTATTTCCCTTAAACATAGAATCAGTGTAACAATGGATATCCAAACACCCAAACAGCACAGCAGTTAAAACCAACAGCTATTAAATAGTCACTGGAATTTAAGTCATCACTTAATAATGCCAGCTTTGTAACATGTTGCCATTTTATAAAGCCAGAATATTTGGTAGTGTCTTGATGTTTTGGACACATTTCATCTTCCTTTTATAAATGCCCCCAGCCTGCAGAAATATATGACTGTTTACTTTTTAATGTTTTTCATGGGGTTCTTTTCAAACTGTCAAAACAATTACCTCATTGGAAGCCACTTCTTGGCATAAAGAGTGATTCTCTTTCGTGGACAACAACGTGAGCCATTCAAGCTGGCTACCCTTGGAGAACAGCTTGCTGCAAGATAATGTGGGAGATAACTGATAGCACTGACTCCTTTTCATGTTACAAAACAGGTCGATGCTTGTGAAGGGATCAACCTGTTATTTTGAATTAGACAAAACTGAAGGCAGAGAGTCATTTCTGGGAATGAGAGCAAACTGGGAAAACACATTTCTGCAAGATTTTGATTTTCCTCCCACTGGTGTCCTTGAGACAGAGAAAAGAGAATTATAACACCCAGGACAAAATGGATGATTTTATAAGAGGCACATGTTACCTCTGAGTGCATTGAGTCCAAGCTCATTCCTGTGTGAATAAGGCAACAGGCTGGTTGGATGAAGAGTGCCCTTGAGCATGTACCCCCCTTTTAGACCATTACTGTGGGATCCTTTTCCCCCCCAGCCTTGTGGAAGTGTTGTACAAGGGGCTCAATGGAGAATTAACCCTTTGCTGAATTTCAAGTGGTTGCAACCTCTCTCTCGCTCTCCTTACAGGAGGAAGTGAAGTTTTATCATACCTCATTGATCCCAAACTATGAGGCTGGCAAAATGTGAAGGTTACACAAGGATAATGTACAGGGCCTGATTCTGCAGGCTGGAGGCACAGCAACTGTCCCAGCCTCTGTCTGTGCTGTGTGTGATCCAAGCGTGAGCACTGGCACCTGCCCAGTGCAGCCTCCTGACTCACTGCAGTCATGCCCAAATTAGGATGCAGGCAGATGTATGTCTCAGCTGGGAGATGGCAAACACTGGCATCACTTCTTGGTTTAATTGATAGATCTCTGACAGACGACTGCTTAAGGCTTCTCCTAAATTCTGCTGATCTCTAGTCGAGCAGGCAGGTGTAGAGTCACACACAGTTTAAGTTAATCTCTTACACATTGAGATGGAATGGAGAAGTGCCCATAAAATCAGCACTAGTCTCCACTTGAACACCACCTCTAACAGCATAGCTGCAACCAGGGTCTGCCTGTGCAAGCCCTTTCTTACCCCCTCTCTCCCCTGTTGGGGTTAAGCTGCCCCATCTCCCCTCCTGCCAGGAAGGTGTAGCAGAGGCAGGGGTAGGTGCTGCTCTAAACACCTGTGCTGCTACTAAATACCTGTGTGGAGGAAAACATCCTTTGAAAGCCTTGTTTAAGTGGACTTCAGTATTTGGCCTGAGGGAAGTGGCTCTTCAGGGTATTTACACAGGGCCAGATCCCATCTCAGAGCCAGTCACCTCTTGGTACAGGAGTCACTGAGGTTATGCCTTCAGGAAATTCGAGGGTGAAGAGGAAACCCTGAGCAGTGTGACTCACCAACATTAAAGTGGCCCTTTAAAGAAGAGCTTGCAGACCATAATTAATGGACTGGAAATTATTCTGAGACAACATCAGGCGAAGGAGAGTGATTTTAGACGTATTTTACGTGATTGCATGGTAGGTAACTCCAGTGTGCCCACAAAAGTCAACAAAAACATTTCAGCTGGCCTCCAAGAGGCAGCAAATGGATGGCAAAAAGACCAAAAGTCCCAAAAAGGTGCAAACTGGAAACAAAATTTCATACATAGATTTTTAAACTTCCCAACCACAGTTGCTCGTGGTCCATATTCAGCCCAAGTGTTTAATCTTTGGAAGTGCCAGGCCCTTGAGCTGAGCTGAGCCCTCACAGGATCTACTGAGGTGTGCTCCTGGCACCTCAGGTTGAAAATGTTGGTCCTAATCATTCAAACACCTGCATAAATAGCCTTCACCAAAGTGAATGTCTGTTCATCTGTACACAAATAAAGGGGATTTGGACAAACTGTGGAAAGAGATCGTGTGACAGAAAGGTGAGCAGTCATTTTCTCATTTTCTCCACTGGTTAAAAGGCCTCAATTCTGCCCATTCTTAATAAAGAAAAATTTTCTTTTTTTTTTTTTTTTTTAACATGTTTCTGGAAAGAGTTACAATAATATTGTTTGTTTAATAATCTATTTACAGAATGAAATTATGTGGATTTTGCCTTCAAAGACTTCATAATTAGCACTGTTTACCAATATAGACCTTATTATTGAAGTGCCTTTAGAAATGAAAAGATGCCAAGCAGGCTTACCCATCACTGTTAATGTTTGCCTTGCATTACTCATACCCTAAACCCAAGAATTCTGGGATTTTGGAAGCTAATGCTTATCAAAGTGAACACCACCAAAAAACACCTGTAAATCTAAGAGTGGAGTTCAGGTGCAGTTGATGCCTCTATTACAGTCAAAACCTGACAAGGTTTTCAAGTGTTTTCTAACTCAGGAAAAGCCTCAGGTCTGAGGCTCCTTATGAATTGTTTTGTCCCATTTTCTTCCCCAATATCAGCCTCCTGGATCTTGATCACTCCCTTGTCCACAGGACACAAAAAACCAAGTGGCTCAGCACAGGTCACTGTGTTCAAACACCAGAGCTCAGCTTGAGGCAGAAATAATTTTGCCAGTTTAGCTGTGTTTTAAAAAACTGAGGTTTTTAAGGTCTTCCTGAGTTTGGATATGTGCAGTAACCAGTGAACAAAGACCTGTTCTTATAGTGGATGTTGAGACACTCTTAAAATATAAATACAGACAGAGAAGAGAGACATCTGAATAAGTCCCTTCCAGATATTAAATGTTACATTTCTATTTTTCCTTTCCAAGTGGTCCAAAGACCAGCGGTAAAACTGTTTGGAATTACTGAAGATAAAATGGAAGCCTTCTCTGCAAGCCAAAGCTATTATAGATTGTATAAAAATTGACATTTATCTGCAAAAAGCTCTATTTCCACAGTTCTCACAGTACCTTGTTTCTAGTTCAGAGGCAAAGCATGTGTTTGCAAATATGATATTTCAGTTGCATGTGTCGCTAGAAGGTAAATCAGCCTGAAGAGATGACACTGAAACAGCTGCCAGTCCTGCAAGGAAACACAGTGACCATAACGTCCTATGACTGGAACAAATGCAAGACACAACAGATAATTTTTAACCTAAAGTGCAGATCTGTCCAATTAGGGACATTCCTTAAAACAGGCACTGCCAATTATTCTGAATGCCACAGGACCTCAGTCTCTCCGACCAGAAATGTAAATACTGTCCTCTAATTGGAAAGAAAAAGTAAAATAAAAAAAAATTGTTAAAGTTATCTTAATTAAATGCAGCATCTGGCAAGGAGTTTATTTACATAGGGTGAATTTCACAGCAAAATATTTCTGTCAATATTTCCTCGTGCCTTCTTCAGCTACAGAACCCTCCTTCCCTATCATGCCACATTTCATTAGTTTCCTCCTTCCTGTCTCTGTGTACTGTACACTAGATAACTTTGGCTGTGTAATTAGAGGATTGTAGCATTTTGCTTTCCCTTTTCTCTCTTTATATGCAGTCACTAATTGGATTCAGAACCCAGCAAAGACTGTCGAGAACTTAGGGTAATTTGGTTGGAAAAAATCACTCTTTATAGTGTCAACTCTCTCTTATATCTTCTTTATTATCAAAATTCCCTTCATGTTTTAAATAGCAAACTACCATAGATTAGGGAAATTGCTGTTTTATATTAAACTTAGCCTGACAGAGAAATTAAACCTTCCTTAAAGATTTCCTGAAGATGGATTAAGGTCCTCTCTATAAAGCACAGGCTCTCAGCTTGTGTTGTCGTTGCATCTTAGACCCTCAGATCATCATCTGGAGGGTCAGCAGAGCTGGTCAGGTTTTGGATGGGCAGTCCTGACGTGAAGGGAAATTGGGTTAGTGATTCAGTAGGAGGCACTCTGAAGCAGCATTGATCCAGTGCCCTGGAAATGTATCGCTGAAAGGAAGTGTGCTGTTGGAAAGCTTGACTGTTGGCTGGGATGGAAAACCTCATGACCACTTCTGGTGATTAATGGAAATGGAATGGAAAAATTAAAGATCTTATTCCACTTTTGACAAGAGCAGGGCTGTTAAGCCGAGTCTTGTGGCCAAATTCCAGGTAGCTACATTGAGCCTACCTAAATACTCCTAAAAGTTATATTTGAATATACTGTATTATTCTTAACTTCCTACCCTCCACTGGTATGTAGCATTTCTACAGGCAGCTGAACAACAGCTTCATTGTACCTCTGAGCAGCACTGTGACTACATGGGGTGAAGAGTTTTTGGTGTGTTTTAAAGTGCTCTGAGATTCTTGAAGGTGAAGGACTGAATACACACAGGGCATTTTATTCTTAGTTCTGACACGGCGAAGCTTGCCCACACTCAGCTAAAATTAAACACACGGGATTATTTGCACATAGTTTTCTACCCTTTCCTGAATGTAACAGCGAAAAAATATCCTCCATCCAGCCCACTTTTATGATTTTCATCTTTAATGAAAAAATGGAGGTGTTTTTTTTAAAAACCAGTCCCGTGAATTGAACGGTTGTAAATTTAGCAGCAATGTTCTATATTTCTGAACTCTGTGTATCTACTCTTAGGTTTTAGATATCTAAGATGAAGAATGTGATGGTGTTCTCGGACATATGTTTTCAGTCTCTCATTCACTGTAGCTACAGGTAGTGCTTCCTTCGTGTGACTTCCACAAAACACAGAGGACAGTTCCTTGAACAGTGACCCAAAGAAAGGAGCTGACAGTTAAAAATGCCCAAGAGGCAATATAAGCTGCTGGTCTTTAAATTAAATTTGAGCCAAAGAAATCTGTGTTTTGACCCAATTCTAAATTTTGCCATACCTCACCTATTCCATGTTGTAATCCAATATGAGGGACAGTTGACATACACAGAGTTTCTGATTCTTGATCTGCTTCCAGAGCTCGGAGTAATCTTGGAACCAGAGTTATGTTTTCAAGATAACTTCATTTCAAAGCATGCAAAAACTAAGCAGTGTTTGGAAAGGCTTAAAAATAGGACTAAATGTATTTTTTAATAGCTGGGAACACACAATTGGTCTGTCTGACCCTTCCACAGCTCTCAGTCTCCACCTCCTCTTGTCCTCCTACAAAGTTTTGTCCTCCTTCACCATTTGGAAACCCACCTCTGCCTGCACCTCCCACATGTTTATGTCCTCCACATCTGCCTGAGCTTTCTACACTTTTTGGGGCTCACACACCCTCCCAGCATCCACCTCCCTCAGGGTCTCCCATATCTTTTAGCCTCCATCCCTATCTCAGCCTCCCATACATCTTAGGCTTCCTACCTCTCCCTGGGCCTCACTGTTAATTCCTTTCATCAGAGACACTGGAATGCCTTTGTAACTCTGCAGCTCTGAGCTCAGATGGTTCCTATCAGCTCCTGAGAGCCTTCTTAAATATGTAATGACACCATACTACAGAAAATTACCAGATCTGGCCCAAGGCTAGGCCATGCTAATTCTCCTTTTGTGTTTTTTAAAAACACAGCTACTGCCTCTTCTTTTTATTGGCTTTGGCAAAATCTTCTGTGGAACCCAATTTGTTCCTCCTTTGGAAAGGACCACAGGGACACTGTGTTTCTTTGGAGGAGGTGGGGGAACAAAGAGAATCAAATAAGGGTGATTAGAGGATACAAAGAAAGTATGTTTGGAATGAGTCCAACCTTGCTTGCATGGGGCTTGTCTCTATCTCCTGCTTTGTGAGGGACTGTTTGTAAAGTCCCTTATCTCTCTCTGGGGTCTCAGGTTTTGCTCTCTGACATAATGACAGCGCTGGGACCAGGCATGGCTTTCACTGCTCCTGTATTCCCAGAGTCACTGTGAATTGGTCCAGCCAGTCCAGAACAAAGGACAGGTGAGTGTGCTGGCCACTGTCAAGCCACCAGGGGGGCCACAATGAGTTTTATCTGACGGTCGTGTTCCTTTTGAAACACACATCAACAGAACAGAGAAATGCAGGATGGGGACCAAGGGGGCCAATGTCAAACCTCTCGGAATTTCTACAACCTGCTCTTCTGTGCACTACATTGTTAAGTGACATTAAACACATTGGCTTCATTACAGGGTGATTTTGTTGTGAAATTTATCATGTGCTTCGCCACACTGTTAATATTTCATTTAAAAAATTGTCATTACCCTCCCAATTGCATTTCTTGTCATGCACAAAAATATTAAGACGTGCCAGGTGTTTTAAAATCCTCCATTTTAATGGAGTCTAATTGTTTTGGTAAAAAACATTTGCTCGTGCCAGGTACTTTACATGTCATAGTAACCCAGTTCAATTCAAACAGTGTATGTCCAAACCCATAACCACTATTTTTTCCAGTTAAATACTGGAACATTTACTTGGATGCTGCATTTGATCTTGCTTCCTCCTTATGCTGACTTCAATATTGCCAATCAAAGCATCTATAGGGACGAGGAGTGTTTCCTACAACTACAACTCAGTCCAGTGCACAGTATATCAATCCTGTGTCCCAGCTGCACAGTAATGATTTCATTTACTTTAATTGTTTCATTGTGTTCACATTTAACATATTTTTTTCGTTCTTTTTTGTTTTTCCCCCCACAGAAGCTCATGATCCCTGTTTTTTATAAAGCTTTTATCAGCACCCTGGAAAATGGAATGATAAAATCACTCTAAGATTTGGTAATATAATTAATGGTTTTTTTCTTGTTCTTTCATGCTTTCTACATCAGTGAGGTTGGTAACTGTCCTTAAAATAATGTTAACCACAAAACCAAGCAGGTTCAAAAGGAAGGTACCCCCAAGCTTTCTATGCCATGACACTTTTAGTTCAAATTCTTCACATTTTAATTAAACTTGTTCGATCTGATATAGAAAGGAATGAAAAGGGTTCTTTTTTGTCGCAGGAAATTTTAAAAAGCTAACAAAAGGGATTTTCAATGGCAGGCAGCCAGTGAGGAAACTTGATCTCAGTTTTATTAAAGTAGCTTTACACTTTTGACATTTGCCTTCTCCCAATAAAATGCCTCGAACGCTCGCAAGGATGAGGAAGTTCAACACACACGAGCACAAGGGTGGATGGGCAAAAGCCTTGCTCGTTAGTCAAGCACCAGCCATGATCCAAAATGGGGAAAACCTACTTTAGCTGCATCAGGCAAGTAATAAATTACAGCACAGTTGAAGTTCATAGGCAAAGACTGGACCTGAAGCCCCAACTTCTGTGGCACAGCCTGACAAGCCAGGGCTCCCTTTACACTACAGAAACCTGACCCACTACATAATATTATGATGGCTCTAATGGCTAAGCCCGGTCAGAGATTACCTCCTAGAGCTTTATAAATTATTTAGATGTACTAAAAGTGACAGGCTGGACATTAAAAAAAAAAAAAACCTCTTTTCACAAAAGCTTTCTGTGCAGCAGAAACTGGGAGAGCCGTGAATGTGATGACTGCAATCCAAACCTTCTCGAGGCTTTTTCTGAGTTTCCTAGAAATCACTGGCATGTTGCTGCACGCTGTGCTTTTCCATTTCTGAAAACATATGTCATGCAGTGGAACTAATTCTGGAATCCTGTATAGCTTGTGCCTAATTCTGCCCAGCTTAGCAGCAGAGCACTTTGTTTGCAGCATATAAAAGAGACAGTCAACGGAGCCTTATTGAACAAAGTGTTTCAGATGGCCAGTATATGATTTTCGTGAAACATTTGGAGTCGTGTTAGTAAAAATCTGCACAGTTCAATAGTCATTAAAAGGCATTAAGCAGCTTTCGATTGAGAGCTGACTCCTGCTGTTTCAGACAACAAATAACTGTTAAAATGTAAAATAATGTCAGTTACTGTTTAGAACCTTTTAGGAATCTCACTGGCCTTTTTTTTACCTTTGCCCTCTATGTTGCCCTGCTGCTTAGAGTATTATTCTTCAATAATAAAACCTGGGTTTATTCATAAGGTTTTTATAATAAAGGGATTATAACAGAGACTCTTTGATACTATTATGTATATAATGATTAAACACTGCTATCACAATAAATACAGTAATAACCTTGCCAGTAGCACTTCAGAGCACAGCAGTAAATTCTGTTGCACTTTCTGGAAATGAAATGTGAAGCCATGAAAACAGAGTAGAAATAAAGAGAGTTAATTGTTTTTCTTATGAATTTTTCTAACAGCTGCCTGAAGCCCTGACATTATAAAGAAGCTGTGATTGGAAAGATTTTTGTGTCATATTAAGAAATAAGAACAAAAATCAAGGTACAGGGACTACTTAGGGAGAAAAAGACCATGGTATTGTGCTTGTGGCTGTCAACTGAAAGGGTGGTTTCTCAAATAAATTATGCCTCTCATTATTTGTGGATATCCATTGAAATTTTCTGCTTTTTTACATATGGACCTTCAAACAACCAAATGTCTTCTTTTTTTTTCAGTTAACTGCAGTCCTGCTTTCCCTCCATCAGTTTTCACTTAACTCTCCCTGTTAGGATCATCATAATTCAAAAAAAAGGTCAGTCCTGGTAGCACCCATCCATTTTACATCCAGCCCAAGTTCAAAGTATTCCTCTATCTCCTGTCTAATGGGACTTATCTCACAAAAAGCTCTGCTTCCCCATCACTGCCCTCCCTCTGAGCAATTCAATTTAACTGCAAATTGTCATTTCTTGCACCTCGTGATCGGCTCTTTGTCCAGTTTTCTGACATTATTTTCCCAGCCTCATTCATCCCTTGGGAGCAGGATCCAGTCTTCTCGGAAAATAGGGCTACACAACACATCAGTAGGTTTCAAACAATCTCTGTGTTTTGCACCTAAAAGAAAACACTGACAACTTGCATCAGAAACAGAGAGGGAAAGGATATTGTAGAGAGATTGAAGACCAGTAAAATCTGGTCAAAAGTTGGAAAATGCTTTTTGTTCAGCAATTTAAAAGTAATTTTCCCTGTGCAGGACTCTAGAAAAATTCATCTTGAGGTTGGAGGGCAGAGAAGAAGGAAGAGAAGAGAGAAATAATGTTAATTTATTTAGTTATTTTATTGATTTTTTTTTCCTCTTTACCTAGCCATAAGGAATAAAAGTTTCTTTTTTAAAATAACTAAATATTAGTAAAGCAGGCAACTACCTGGTGCACATTTTTGTTTTGAAAAAAAGGCACTTGCCATGAAAAAGGATCTTACTTGAAAATGTTGAGAAAATGTACAAGTTGATTTTAATATGTTCGCAGGATTAATTGGATGATGCACATGACTTTCTTCCCAGAAATATTAGAATACAGGGTGGGCTTTTTTTTAATGTTAGAGAGCTGTGAAACTCAGGCTAATGACAAACTATGATGAATTTTCCCCCTTATTGCCACGCTGAGAATTGTGTATTTATAACTGGGAGAGAAACTGGATTTATTGTTAATAGAATTAGTTGAATAATCTGTCCTGTTATTGGATTTTTAGAACCTATTATTTCTTTGTGTGTGTGTGTATTATGTAATCCCTACTGTAATGAATGTTCAGCCAACAAAGGTGTAACAGGTTACTCAAGATTGTTCCTTTTTCCACATCCGAATTTGTAACTTTCCACAACACAAGAGTGAAAAGTTGAGACATTTGTAGTGACACAAACCTCAAAAATACAGTCAGAAAAATAAAAATGCTTTGTTCTTTTCTAAATGCTGATAGTTACACCTAGTCAAAAAAAATGGAATAACTTTTGCAGCCCAGCAGAAATGATGCAAAATTACATCATCTAATTCTCTTCCATCCCCAACAACATCCACAGTTAAACATTTTCTGGAGGTTTTTGCGTTTGTTCTCACAAATGAGGGTTCCTAAGCTGATCATCTGGCTGGGTTTTAGCAGGATAGATTTCCTGCTTGCTGGAGCTGTTCGGGGTGGTTCCTGAACTGAGGCAACAGAGCTCCGCCAGCGTCAGAATTAGAAGGTTTGACAGTCTCAGAGACAGCCATATATCACCAGGGCAGTGCAGCTCTGCTGCAGACAGCCTTTGAACTCCAGGGGGAAAAAAACTACATGGAATGAGAGCAGATGGAAATTTGTCAAAAGCTCATAAATCACTACTCCTAATTTCTGAAGCTTCGGTACGGGGGAAACTTATATGAACCCAGATTTGACTCCATACCAGCTCCAGAATGGATTCCCCTCACTCCTGCTGTCCCTGTCCATATGCCAGTTAACAGAATTGATCTAACATAGAACAGTGAGGAGGCTTTTTTTGCACTGATATTGGTACCTGACAGAGAGAAGAAAGAAAAGTGTCCCAGGAACAAAACAACCATCTATACAATTAATCAAGGGCATTCAAGGTCCCGTTCAAGTCTATTTTTAAAACATATGAAAGCATTCAGTTTGCACAAATACTGAGCAGTGAGAGGTCAGATCATTACACACAGAACACCAAAAAAACTTTAGACAAATAGAAAGAGTCAGACCTTGAAACTTCACAGGCAACCACGGACACCCCAAAGATATCCTTTGATCCTGCCTTTGCACCCCGTGGCTGCTTCCATAAAATAAGAAAATAAATAAGAGGCCGAAAGCAGAGCATGAATAGTTCTGAAGCATCATTCTGTAAAGGCAAGAGCTGTCTAAAGCACAGCCTTGTGTTTGGTACCAGGCAAAAGGAAATCCTGCACACCCCTCTATTCTGGGGAAATAACCCTTAGAGGTACCTGTAGAGGTTCCTATTAGTCAGGAAGTATAGAAATACGAGATGCTGGATGGAGACTTTCAGATCATCTTTCCCTGGGAAATTTTGGACTCTCTGAGACACCACAGTTTTGTAAGATCTTTTGATCTGACAGCCAGAAGAACAAGCAAAGAGTAAGCCCATAAAGTGACTGCCAGCACTCATTTGCATTCCCCTTCCCTTCTTCCTGCTCCCTCTGTGTGCTTGTTGCAGGAAGGAAATGCTCTGTCCCCAGCTTTAGCACACACTCTGGGGTCACACTGGGGCTATTCTGCTTGCACACTGTATTTGTAAAGCTCTACTCCCATTTCTGGACCACATTTATAGGTTTTTTTACCTCTATGCTTTAATATTTCAATTATTCACTGTCATTCTGGGGCACTTATTATGTTTCTCCTACATCACATATAATAACAAGCCTGAGATATGGTTCATTACTATTGTTAGCAAGAGCTGTGCTCTGAAAGTGTTAACTGCTCCTGGCTTCCTCTCCTGGTGGTTAGCAGACTAGCAGGTCATTAACTGCTAGAAGTGACCGGATTTTTAGGGATTAGCCTGTAATGTTTTGAACTCACACAGTCCACACAGGAGTCCTTCTGATGAGCATTTTGCTTTTGTCCTGCTTATCACTCTCGGGCTTCCCTTACACGATCTAGTTTTTCATATATCCTGGTGAGGGTTTTTCTTTTTTTTTCTTTTTTTTTGATGAAGACCTATTTGGGAGTGGGATGGATGGGTGGGCAGCACAGAGCAAAGGGAAGAATGCATACATGGATATTCAGTTAGCTCTTTTCATCTTAGTGTTGCCCTGTGGATAGTTCTAAGCCATATGCCAAGCTTCTGGAGATGGATTTGTTTATGAATTCTAGTGGAAAGTAGCTTTATTTGTATGTTTTTAGAGAAAGAGGTATAATCAGGACCTTGTTTCAACCACTGTTAAAAGTGGAAGTCACCCTTCTGACCCCAGGTCTGGAGCAAATCTCTCCAGAAACTCTGGTAGCAAACTGGTTTCTGTCTAGGGAGGAGATGCATCTTTGCTGCCTGCAAGATTTTCCCCAGCCAGCTGAGAGAGAGGTGTGGGAAAACCACCCTCCTCCTGACCCACTGGAGAGAGGGGAGACTAAGAATTCCTGAATCTTCTCCTCCCCTTTTCTTGTACATCTGAAAGGAACAGTCTCAGCTCTGCTCCTCTTTCCACCACTCCTGGGTCTTTCTAAATTGGGAGGACACAAAAATGCTGAGTACAGAGGGGTATTCTCTGCCAGTCATGTCATCATTCAGGAGACACCATCCATCATCAACCACTGCCCACCAGAACCCTTGTGATACCCACAGGTTTTTGCAATCAAGGGATCGCCTGAGTAATAACTCATCCATTGTTATATGTTCCATTATAAAAGTAAGGTTTGACTCATCCCTGTCAGGAAACTCAACAATGTTGATTTATTGCATACGCAATAAGTTCAGAAAATGAGGCAAAGCAAGAGAGCCCAACATACAGAGCTTTTTAAAAATCTCAAAAGCCTTAAATCACTCATGATTTTTTCACACCTAATTCAAGGTTTTTGAATCCTTGAAGGTGGAAAGACTGAGATACAACTGGGATTTTATGACGCTGCTGAATTGCCACGTCATGTATAATGCATTTGATGACCTTTCCATAAAATTTGCTTTCTGCTTATCACTTACAGTGATAGAGTTTAGTGGTGTGGAACAGAGACACGTCAGTAAAATTGATACGGTAGCTCAGGGGTAGAGGATGTGTTGTGACATTAAGTATATATTAATAATGAGATAGTATGGGCTTAACAAATTTATAAATGTTTTGGTTAAATGTGAGCTAAGAAGAGTAACGTTAAGCAGAGAGAAGATGAAATTTTCCAAAGAGAAGTTATGATTTTTTGCTTTCAAGCATCAATGGCATGGGAGATTTGGCTGATAGCACTGGAGAGTTTAACTCTGGACAACTCCAAAATGAGACTCACCACTTAATTGGCACAGAATCTCCAAAGAACACAGGCTCTTTAATCCAAGTCTATTGATTCTGGGGGAATATGGCCTCCAGAAATACCTTCCTTTTTCAGTGCAGCGTTTGTTCTGTATCAAGAGGTGTTTCTGGGCATGCCCTGCACTGTGTCTTGCATTTAACTGAGACTGGACAGAATACAGAAACATTTCTTGGTCTACACAAGCTCAAAACTGGGCACAGTTTCACTTAAAACTCCAGTGAACTTCAGTGAGCTTTCCAATAAATTTGTGATGATATTAATATTCACAAGACCCCATGGGACTTTCACATGCCTTCCTGTTCAATGGCATTTGGGATAACTTCAAGAGTGATCCCAGAGGATGCTGCATAAAATTGGGACCCCAACAGAGGAACAGAAAACCAGATGCAAATCTCAACCCAGACAGAGAGGTGAAAACATACCCGACCATACCAGCTTTCCAATAGAGCCAGGTCACTTTGGACAACTTCCAGAAGCACAATTTAGGCATGTCCATTGATTTTTTTCAGTCCAATACACCTAATAAATATTTTTGTGATATTAGAGTGCTTAGTAACTGCTTGTGAATTCATTCTCACCTCATGCCTCCTCTCCACTGATCCTTGATTTATTCACATACAGCTCTGCTGAACGATTTGTGGAATAACATCTCACTCATTGCAAGCTGATTTAGGCAGAAACCCTCACAACTGCTCCACACTTGTTTTGAAGAATAGGCTGAAGCACCATTCTAAAAATATTTGCTTTTCTGATATCCAAAGACAGCTTTCCTTTGGTTGGACACACTGTCTGGCTGTATCTGCTACTCAGACTTTCCTGGACAGATGAGGTGAACATGTATATCCCAATTAGAACTATTTCAAATATCCTTCAGCATACTGTTGATCTACAGCTTTCATAATTAAAGCCAATCACCTGACATGGAGCTGGATTTACTTTTTTGCTGAAGTTTTTATGTTTAGCTTTCTTCCTTCTCACAGAGAAGGAAGAAGAAGGAGAAGGGGAAGGGGCAAGCTTTTCCACAGAGCTGATCAAGACATCAGCTACCACACAGTGTTCTGACGTTTGGGAGTACCCTATAATGGTATTCTCAAGATATTTTTATACATCACTGCTCCTCCTGCAGCCCTTTCAAACCCACCCATCAGGGATGACAAAAGAAACACTGCACAGACAGGGCTGTTTTGTGTGCCAGCAAACACCAAGGGGTGTCTCTGATCCATCCTGCCACACTTTTCCTGACAGCACATCACAGCCTGTCTGCTCCTCTGCACACACCCCTCATTTCACAACAACAACAACAACAAAGGAATATTAACAATGAAGTCCATTACGTATGAGGATAATCTCTTCACAGAATTAGGGTTTGTTTTCACAACACAGGTAAAAATTCCACTGCTGCCCAGTAAGGACGTGGTGAGGAGACTCATCCCAGCCCTGAAGGACAGCCTGATATCCTACCTTGGGTATCTAGAGCAGACTGTGAGGTTTAAGAAGGTTTGGCAGGGCTGTGGTGGAGATGCTGTGTTGGCAATTATTGCAGAATCCATGGAACTGAAATAGGTTTGGATGGAGTAAGTACACACAGATACAGAAGAATTAAATTGCGAGGATTTTTTTTTCCAGAACTTTTTTGAAATCAAATAACCAAATCAAAGTCAAAAATCTGCCTTTGTGCCCAGAATACATATAATTTTTTTTCTCTAAATCCAGCAGTGCATCCCTTTTGTTGTCCACAACCACTTCCATACATATTCAGCAAAACTACCTGTTCAAAGCCATGCTCCAAACTCATATGTCCATGTGCCCAAGCTCAGGCATCTCTCCCCTTCACTTCTGACTGGGAAGAGAAATAGAGCTGTACAGCAAGTGGGAGAACTTAAAGTGAGACTCATCCTTCAGTTTACCAATAAAAAAACCAAGAGTGGTTTGAATATAGTGTGAATTTATACAAGAAGGAGAAAGTACTATTTTGGGAAAGAAAAATAAAAAGTCATGACTTCTTAAAAAATAAATAAAAAGATGAAGCCAAACAAAGGGAAAATGGCACAGAGTAACACACTTAAAACACTGAGAATAACTAACAGTTGGAGCATGTTAGTGAGCGAAGTCTTAGTCTCAAATAAGAGCACCAAACCTTCTCAGGGATGTTTCTCAGACAAAAATGAATTTATTGGCTTGCAAGAAATCTTACAAACCTTATAGGTCAGACCATACATGCTAATCCTTCCTTCTGCCTCTAAACATTATTGATCAAATGCTTAAGTGCTGGTTGAAATCATATTGATTTTTCTGGGCCTTAGGTATGGCTTTAAGTGAACAGGCAAAATTTGATGAACCATGGGTAGTGTCTTAACTGCACAGAAATTTTTAAAGTTAGCAATTCAGTAAGACAGCAAGCAACATGAATTCTCAGCATTCTGAACAGTCCTACAGGTTTCTGTTTTAAAAAGCAGGCAGCATTTTTATGTGAGAAATCTTCTATTTTCCAACAAATTCCTTAAATGTATGATTTCTTCTCCTCTGTACCTGTATACATTAACTGTTATTTTCAAGGTGTGAACAACTAAGACTTAGCAAAGATAGAAAATTCTCAAATCAAAGCTAAGTGAATAACTCTCAAAGAAAGCTGATTTTGATACATGGTGTAATGTAGTCATCTCTTATCTCAAAGTTGTTTTCTCAAGTCATTAAGTGTGAACATCAACCTCTTGACTCAGATAGCAGTTTGTAGCTCTTGCACTGTTCAGATTATTTTTCTTAATGATAACACTGAATTGATGAAAAAGAATTTATTCTGATTTATTTGCCATGTTTCTATAGCATTTTCCAGAAAACCATAAAGAGTTTCCTCAGTTTGAGTGGGAGACCAGTCCTGCACTGTGGATGGGATGTGCTGTGCAACGGAAAAGATAAAAAACTAAACATGTGACACAGGGTTTTAGGCTCTTTCCTACAGAAATTGCCTTCTAATTGCAAAATTAGAGGTTTCTGAGGCAGAGCTGTGCTAGAGGCTGGTGGATTTTGCCATTTTAGGTTGAAGGGGTGGATGGGAAGCTTATGCTTTTGGAAGGTGCAGAGCCTCAAACCAGGCAAATGAAATCTGAACGTGAAAGTGTTCTTTGATACAAGCCCAAAAATGCCTGGACTTTGTCAGTGTCTACTGCCTTGTCATGTATCCACTTTAATTAAACCAGGGAGAAAAAAATTAATAAAAAAAAAAATTTATTTTTTATTGGCAAAGGCTGCCACAACAGAATGTTTCCACTAGTTTTTTATTAACTCTCAGACCTTCTACAAAACCTGCTGGTCCCTGAGCACTCTGCTGTTGACTTTGAGGGGCTCATAAACACAGCTCTGGAGGCAACCTGGCACAGAGGACTCTTTTTTGCTGCCTCAGTGGTCTGATTCCCCCTCATGATGAAGTACATCCCTTGCCCAGCTCCATCAGGCCAAAAATGCCTTTAGTTAGACACACTTTCTAGCTTCTGATTGAAATGGTGAGGCAGAGCTCCTCAAGAACAGCCATTCTTGACTTCAACATCCTTCCACACAACCAGGAAATTTCCTTTTAGTTGTTGTTGCTGGGATTTTCCTTTAGGAAGTGTAGTTCTTTTGGGAGATGCTTTCAAAGGAACTTATGAATGTGTTTTTCAGGGCAGAAATTCGTGCTTTATTTGGAAGATGGAGAGCACATACTCACAGTTTATCAGGAACAGGGATAGAGGACCTTGCCTCCCAGTTGCCCAGTGTCCTGTTGCAGTTTTAAAACCCCCAAGGATGGCCTAACCTGCACTATAAAAACCCTGCCCAGGCCAGAGGAAAGGCAGTCCGAGGTCATGGAAGCTCCCATCCAAGTCTCTCACCTGATCTAAAAGAGCATTTTTAATAAAGGATGACAGAAGGTTTGTGTGGTATAATTACACCCACACAGAAGTAATAACAGAGAGAATAGAGGAGCTGGTTGTCTAAGGCCACACAATAAATCAACAGAAAACCAGGAATCCAGAGGCTGACTCCATCACTCATTGAGTCACAATCCCTTGCTTTAACTACCAGATAGGCTTCCACCCAGAACAGCATTTGTTTGTGTACAACATGCCAAAAATGCATTCTTGATCTATGAAAAAGAAAGGAAAATGATACAAAGCAGGTTGCCTAGTAAAATGAGATTTAACCCAATGCCCTTCATCTGTTCTCTAAGGACTCTCTTGGGAGCCACAAATCGGAGCAGTGAGGTTTTGTGCAGGGGAACAGCATCACCAGGATAACTCTGATGTTTCATAAAAATAATAGAAAAGCCCCTTGGGAATGACAACTTTTGATGGAATCCAATCAAACCCTTTCAAATTGGGAGCTGTTGGAGCAGTGTGGCCAAGCTACCACACACTGCCCTGACAGTATCCTCGTGGGAATTTGAGGAGACAGGAAAACACACACTTTTTAAGTACTTGAAGACGGGAAAAAGAAAACTTGAAGGTTAAATTCACATTTATACCCTCTTAAATTCTTTCTTTAAACTGAGCTCTGCTGGGATGGTTATGTATTGCTCCTGTTGAACTTTATTAGGAGAATAGCTAGCTCAAACATCTGCTGTTCTGGTAAATTCAGCATGTTGCAGCATTAATTCATCTGCCAGCTCTCTCTGCACTGCTCACCTCCTTCATCCACCTGTTTGACTTTACCTGGCACTAGATTATGAGCTTTCAGACAGCTGGAGAGCATTTCTGTTCTAAGCATCTCTCTATGCCTTAGGATTTCACTAAGATTCCTCAGTGCTTCTGTAAAATTATATCATCACAGCTATCAAGCTCTGTGCTTTCTCAGTTTCTAGCTGCACACACATTCTGGCCCCATAGGTGTGAAAAGCTCTGTTGGCCAGAATCTGCTTTGCTTTATATGAGCATATAACACAGAAACATTTAAATTTCACTTTATGTTGTTTACTTAGGCATCAGCATTCTCACATAACAAAATAAATAATCACACCACTGCCACACTAATAAAATACCTAACTCTTTTTCATATGGAAGAAAAGAAAGACGACCCAGTATATTGCTGCCTCTAGCTGGATTCAGCAAAAATGTTCTTCTCCATCTCGAGACTTGGATAATAAAATAGGTTATTTATTGGCAGTGGGTGATGTGTGGATGATTACAGTCTGGTAGGTATTTAGGGGTAAAGTCCAAAGTCACAGAACAAAAGCTGTTTTCTATTCACATTTGGCTCAAAATACCTCAGACGAAAGGGACCACCCACAATGTGACACTTCAGGCTGCACAGCACTGGATCTGCTGAGAGCCAGGAACGAAAACGATACAGTAAGATCATGCTAAACACAAAAGGAAAAAATGACCCAAGGAGTCTATTAAAAGAATAAGTACCTTGAACTAACAAGCACATGTGCACATTACAACTGGACCTCTTGGCCGACCTGATTCCCGATGAAAGGACGTAAAAAAGGCCTTTACTGTTTCAGGGATAGAATCCACTCCAGGCAGGAGGAGCACCATGAAGAAGCTTGTTTGATGATAGGTCAAGGCTGGTGATAAAGGAAACACCTCCCAACTCCCACTGCCTTAATTATTAACCTAAGTGCTAAATTTGGGCATCCTGACCATTCTACTGTATTGAACTGCAATTCCCACCAGGGCGAGATCATTATTTACCAGACATTACTCTTCCTGTTCTCCAAGAGAAGACTGCTGAACAAAAACAAGAAGAATATGGAGGTGAAGAAATATGCTTCCCGTCATAACACAAAGTTGTTTTGGGAGATTTTGAATGCAGTTAGAAAGTCTTATAAAAAACCCTCAGGCCACACAGCTATAATTCATCAGTTATAACCAGCTCAAAAAAAGCTACAGTGTACTTCTCAAGGAGCAACTCATAGCATAGCTTCTGCTCCCAAAATCGTTTTTGTTCATGTTTCTGTGGGTGCAGATGTGATTAGTCTTATTAGCTTAATCCTGCCTGCTGTTGAATGCCCTGATGGGTTCTTACCTTCAGCGAGAAAACCACTTGTGAGCTTGAAGTCCAGCCTGTGATGAGCTGTGCTTTTAGATTAAGAACTCACAGCCAGAATTTCTACACATGCAGCTCTAGTTTGCCTTTCAAATCTCCTCCAACTGTTATTGCCCAGAAATAGAAAATATTTGAGTAAACAACCCTCCTTCTCTATAAACCCAGTCCTGCAAATCGCCACACTCTACTCTCAGGCCCGCGCACGCTCCAGCAAAAACGAGTTTGTTATACCCCAGCTGCAGTGAAACACGGGCAGTTTTCTCCTCTTTCTCTGAGAGACTTCCAGGAAGTTGCCAGGAAGCCACTGATGTGCAAACAGCTGCTGGGCACGTGCACATCTCGGCACATGGGAGCCAGGGAGAAGCTTCCTGGACGTTCCAGATTTTCGGAGCGTGACCTGCGGAGCACATCTATGCTAATGCACTTGGCACATCCAGATTTCCAGATGTCCAGCAACCCTGTCAGAGCTGTAGGGCTTCTGCATGCCTGAGGATCTTTGATGAATGCACAGAACCCACGCTGAAAGAAAAATGTCTAACAAAAAAAGGAGGATAATCGTGGACCTGTAGTTGCTCTCAGTCTGCTGAACATATAAACCCCCTATAAATATTGACTGGGATCTTTCATCATACTGGAGTGCAACCAATGGAGTCACTCACTGGCTTTTCATGGCCATTAAAAATAATTCATTCATCTTACCAAAGAGAAAAAAGTGTAGGAAAAAGCACATGTTCAAGCTGGAGATACCAAAGTCATTCACTATTTCCTCTCCATAGATGTGCTCACATTTGGCTGTTTTCCTGCTACAGACCCTATTCCAATACTTTCAAGGGATTTTGTTGTTCTTTATTAAAAGCACTGCATCGCTATGTCATGTCTGAATTTCTCTCTAATATTTGTAAACAGAAACACAGAATTAAGCCATCAAGTGCAAGTAGACATCACCTTCAGTCTCATGAAACTTGTCCTAAAATTTAGCCATCTGGACAATTTCCATCAACTATTGGTTTTATGAGCTTGAAATAACTGGATTCCTCTAGGAGCCTATATCTTTGAATCTTTGAATCCTGTAACAACACAGACAAGAAGAAAACCTTGTTTTTGGAAGGGATCCACCAGTCTTGATAGGTCTCTATCCTATCTGTTACTCCAATTCCAACCATTTGGATACTTCTTTTGAACTAAACAGATTCTGTATGGAAATCCAAAATACTACTGCACTTCATGTGTTGACATAAAAGCTGCATAGCCAACAAAGATAATGGGCCTACATGCATTTTGTAAATGCTTTGGGTTTTTACTTGTGACATTTGGGGTAGTCCACAAGCCTCCTCCAACTCAAGTAACTTCTTTCTGTCTTTCTGCCATAGAGAAATATGCTTAACCTGGAATTAAACTAGACCCTGTGCTCCTTACCTCCCATGTGTATATAAGGGTGCATATAAAGCACATATAAGCCATCAGCCTTTCCCCACCCCAAATGTCTATCACATGGCTGGTTTTTAAAACCACAGTTTGTCATCTTTGTCCCTGTTTGGCTTTCTGCTTCCCCTTAAAGAAAGATGGGAGAGAAGTGGCCTGCCTGGCAACCCACCACAGCAATTCCTACTGTACTACAGAGTTAAAGGTTTCTCGGTGTCTCTGCTCTGCTGGACACTCCTCAAACCTTGTCAGCAAATGGAGCATTCCACATACCTTCAGCAAGCCCAGGCTTTGAACATTTTTCACAGCTACTTCCAAATATGAAGCAGAACGAATAAATTACGACAGACATATTCCCTAAATAGCCACCCCATTCCCTGGGCATTATTCTTGCTCTGTCAAGAGCTCGAGACACTCCCTTACTTACACACTGCTGATATGGGGAGAAAACACACTGAATTCAGTTTGTATGTGAAAACCATTTCCTCAGGCAAGTGATTATGGTCTCTCTTGCTTCTCCTGAGTGGTAATGGAGTCCCTAATTGCTCTCCTGACTGATTATGCTGTTCCTGGTGTTTCATTTTCAAAGTACTTAAAGTTCAGGTAAATCACACTTACCACATGACCTCTCCTATTTTATGACTCTTCTTGCCAAGGAAAGGCAAAGCCATATATGTCTCCTTTGTGTTATTTATTTTTTGCATTAGCTACGGATTTCCAAGTGGGAAAGCACAAGAAATTGTTGTTGTGAATCTATTATATTATATTATTGTGAAGTTAATCTTTTGTGCGAGTACTTTGCTGGTTAGTGACATTCATAAGCATGTGTTTATAATTAAAGTCTGTGCTTAAAAGCTTTGTGAAAATGAAATCCTAACGCTTGTCAGCCTTCGGACATCCATTCGACTTGTTAAAAATTACTTACAGTATTCTGGTGAAATCTTGATTTCCTTCTGGGTTTCCTCTTCCTGCTCTGGAAAATGTATGTCTGTTTACAGCATCTGCTGCTATAATCTGTCTGGTAAACAACCTGACAAATTATTCCTATACACAAAAAGCCCTGGTGCTCTCTCAAAAGCATGGGTGTGCATCCTCAGACAACAGATACAAATCCTATAAACTGTTTGTTGCTTCAGAAAAGATTTTGGCAGATGTACAGAGAGGCAGTTTATTCAACTGTTCTTCCTGCTCAGAAAAATCCTAGGGCACTTCATAATAAATACCAAAATTTTAATAATTTTGCACAGCCCTGCAAGAGGAAAGGTTTTCCTGCTGCATGAAAGGACTCACAGGACCATCAAGTCAAACCAGTAATCATCTAGTTCCAACTCCCCAACCACGGGGAGGAACAATTTCCACTATCCCAGGTTGCTCCAAGCCCCATCCAACCAGGCCTTGGACAATTCCAGGGATGGGGCAGCCACAGCTTCTCTGGGCAACCAGTAAATGACAAATCATTACCGAATTTTACAACTGGGAAACCCAAGACAACGATTTTCACACAGGGTAAGATAATAATTTCCCTGTTAGATCTTTACAGTGGGTCTTAAAAATTCTTACATATTTATTCATTTTTTGAAATTGCAACAATTTTTCTCCTCTGAAGATCACCTGAAATCTCTTGTTTGTCCTTATCTGAAGTGATGAAAATGACATCCACATCGTATTTTTTAATTAAAATATTACTTTTTTTGGTATTGAAAGCTGCAAAGTGACAGCAATACATATTTTAAATTATTTATCAAAATTTAAATTTTTCATTACATTTTTAGCATGTGTCATAATTTTTAGCACATGTCATCATTTAGTATATCAACTGTAGTTATTTACACCCATCTTCTGTGTTGGCAATATTTGAAAAAAATAGAATTGCATCTTACACTCCCACGTAAGCTCTAGAAAAACTACTTGTCACATCAACATGGAAGCATGAAGAAACAAAGGATTTTCTGCAGAAATATTGTGACTTCTTGTGGAATTTTAATGTCACATAGCAAAAAATTTCCCCAAAAAATGTATGAGAAATGGAAAGATTAATGCTCTGGTTTGTGCTCTAAAACACATCCAAGCTGTTTCAGGCCAAACAGAAATACATAACTTGCACACTTACTGACTCATTCCCTTTTTTTTCTCTAAGCAAAACAAGACCAGTTCCCACCCGGTGTAGGTTCTGTCACTGAGGCATCAGGAAGTTTTGCTTCAGCAAAAGAGATTTCACCACTATTTATACAGAACCTAGAGATTAGCTGCTGGCTGATAGGAAGAAATATGAAGAAATTCTCTGAACTTCTTTGACATGGATTTGTAGCGGGGTTTTAGTGACTCACAACACAAAAGTTGACATTTTCATGTTCATTTGGCACATATGGCATTCATTTATTCTGAGACAATCCATTTCCTTATCATTACAACAAACAGTAAAAAGAGCAGCCAAAGACACAATGACAGGGAACTTGTTGCTCTCAAATGAACAGATGCCATATGTGTATCATATACACCAAGCCAAACTTACTCCTGAAGCACACCTCTTTTTTTCATAAACCCACATCCCAGCTGTATATACATTTTTACTTCTACACCACATTTCTATTCCTGACTACCTGGCATCGCTGTGCTATAGAAATTAAAGGGTGAAAGCACAGTGGGAGCCTGTTTTTAATGGTGTTATCAAATTTCTCAAACCTAACACGGATGCAGCCCTGCCCCATCTACTCTTACACCAACACTAGTGTTGCACATGCCACTACCAAGGGGCTGATCCTGCTCCTCTTTATTCACATGGATATTTTCCAGTGGTTCCGCAACAAGAAGTTCACTGTGCATCAACATTTTATCCTACCAGTGCAATGTTTTTAAAAGAATAGGTTCTTTTATATATATATATATATATAGGCAGTCTGGGGAGGTCCACACACACACTGCAGTATGAAGACTTCACTTGGATCACCTCCAAATGTGAACCTCAGCCCAGAGATCCACTGAAGGGCTCAAACCCAACACAGTGACCAACATCCCTCTGATCAGACTGGATGCAGTTCATGCACACTGTGCCAAAACTGTGCTGTCAATCTGAGATCAACCATATAGATTCAGAAGCACCTTTGTGCCTTCACACTTTGAAGACCCTCGGGTGTTTGTTCACAGCCACCGACAATTTCTGCAGTGGTTTGGTACTGATTTTAACTTATTTTAACTTCTGCTGCTGGGAATGTATTATAGAAGAAAATACTCTGAGGAAAAAGGAAAGTTTACAGCCCGGGCTGGCACTGCAAGCATGTCATGTCACGTTAACTACAGCACAAATACCTCTTGGTACCAGCACTGCCTAAGTTTGTTTTTCCTCTGGCTCCCTTTTGATGACACTCTCCGTAACCTGTGGATATCACCCATATCTATCCTGTTTAAACTTGACTACAATGTCACTCTGTCTGTCTCTTAGTCAGAACAAAGGGTAAATAAGCAAATGTTTCCTACTTATTATTCTGAAAGGAAGACAAAATATTTCTGCGGAGAGTAATAAAAATAGCAACAAAAGCCAGGGTGATGTTTCTGCAGCAGCAAGTTTTCCATCCTGGTGAGTAGTTACACACTTGCACTTCTTTAAATGTAAAATCTGCCCAACTTTCAGCAGCCAAGCTTGAAGTTAATGTGCAAAGTGACCCATAAGATTTTGCTGGCCAGTGGGTAGTACCCTTACAGAGCAACCTTTTTCCTTGCCAAAACAACAGAGCTGAGCAAAAGCAGGACTCAGGGGATGGAAAAAGCTAGAAATTAAAACACCTTGGGTGTTCAGGGGTGAACCACAGCATGGTTTAACAGCACAGAAGGTGACTGGAAATCACCAGACACATCCCAGCACCTCTTTCCTCCCCCAGTGATGCACCCTCTAACCTGCCCACTAAGTCATGATATTTTCAACCACAAGGACTGTGACAGTTTATCACCAAAGTTAACCAGAGGTATGCACAAATATTAAGGGTTTAAAATGCACAGAGGTTGTTCCATGATAGCACTTCATTCCTACTTTTCCATCTCTACAGGAAGGTTAAAAAAGTTATAAAAGTTCGGAAATGAGTCCAAAATTTAAGTCAAAATTACAGTATAGGTTACCTGGACAAATAAGACAAACTACTGTGTGGGTTTTTTTATAGGAGAATCTGCAAGACTTCTGAATCACAGCATAGTAAGACCAGGTCAAAAAAAATGAAGAGAAAAAAGTTCCAATTAAATAATCTTTAATGAGGTGCTACAGTGATTCAGCTACATGTAAAGACTCCATATTTTATCAAGGACCTGTAACAAAGTCACAGGGAAATGCAGGGTCTCAGTTACATAACCCAGTAGACACTCATTATCTAAAGATACTGCTTTGATCTCAAAAGTATGCTTATATATATATATATATATATATATATATATATGATGCAAGGTCTTTGTTTTCATAATAGAACATTTTCAATTAAGGATATTTTCTCACAAACTGAAACTAAAAAAAAAAGGTTGAAATATCAGAATATAAAAGCTCTATTTTGTATTTGCCCCAAAGGGTGCTCAGTACAGCAGAAAACCTTTCTGCTTCCTCGAGTGTTGGTCTAATCCCTAATATCAGACAAACATTAAGAAATAAGAATAATAAATTCTTAGCTCCAATGAAGGCAAACCTAGACTTTAATTACCAATTAACTGCCTACCGAATTATATCACAATCAAAGTCATGGTTTTCCCCTTTAATTTCTGCCTTATTTAATGGCCTCTTTTTAGGATGTAAGAAACAAAAGTGTCACGCAGACAAAGGCAGAACTTCTATTTAAATGTTTATACAAACCATGCACACTCAAACAAACGTGTAGCACATCTATAATATGCTCATTGTTCCTAAACACAGGACTTTGACAGATCAGATTGTTCCCTTTTTTAATGTTCCACTTAATCCGTTCACAGTTTCTATTCCCAAATAATTCCAGTGTCAGGTTTTGTGATGCTGTAATTTACGGGCCATGTTATAATTGTTCCAACGAGGCCATGCTGAAAAGAGAAAGAAGTGGCAGAGCTGCAGAGGAAACCCCTCTCCAGTGCCAGGGGAGAAGCAGCCAGGGAATGACAGTCCCCATCCCTGAGAGGCATCCTGGAGGCTGGTGGCTCTGACCTCCTGAGGGGTTACTGTGAAAGGACTGGGACCGTGGCCAAGCCAGGCTTTGCCATCCAACAGAGCCTGCTCCCAGCTGAAGTGATTTTCTGTTCTAGTAGCTCGCTGAACTCTGATTTGATTTTCTGTTTCAATAAGGGACCTACGAGTCGAGCGGTCTCCCGACCTTCAAATAAATTGACTGGTGAGCAGTGGCAGACAAAACATTCCCGTTTATCATTATCCTAAAAGAAATACGAGATTTTAGGGAACTGTACTTGCTTTTCTCACATTTTCCTGACTTCTGGTTGGCAGATCCCATTATGAATTAAGCACATTTGTAGGCTTTGCTTGTTTCTTTTCTTTTTTGGCTCACATCTCAACTTAAAGCAAACATGCTCTTTTTCCTTTTTTTTTTTTTTAATTGCATTACTTCACTGAAGTTTTGCCCAATTATTGTTCCTCTTTTGTCCACATTTCTTTCAGGGGGAGAGAAATTATTTTTTCCCTCAACCCTCTCTTTGAAACTTTGATTTAAATGCAAACATGAGTAATTTAATGTGACAGCAGAACTGTACCACTGCAACCCTAAGGTGGCTAAAAATTCTAGAGGACAACCCCCATTCCCACTCACTCTTTTGGTGCTTGTTTTCTGTCATAGTAAATGGGGAAAAAATGAAAGATTACTGATATTCAGCAAATCAGTGTAGATAGAGAACATCTAAACATCACTGTAACTGACAATCTCAATAAACCACATTTGTTCATCTTCACTGACAACACAAGGCTTCCTATCTTAGCAAGGAGATAATATTATTATGGAAAGCAGAGAGAGTAGAAATAGCAAAAATAAATTAAAAAACCCATAAAATTTCTAAGAAACACAAATAATTTCCATGAGAAGAGTTTCAGACAAGCATTCATCAGTCCAAGAAATTATCATGCAGACAATACTACATCTTTAAGTGACTGGGAGGAAGCTGCTTGGTCAGGGCATGGGCCCTTTTTTCAGCAGGAGATAATTTCCCAGGAATATCCTTCCTTAGGAATCATTTACATGGATTGCACAGTATTCTGTCTCAACGAGGGCACATCTACAGATCATTTGCATGATGAAAGTTAATTCCTAACAAAGCAGGGGTGACTTTAGAGCACAGCAGCTGCCCCAGGTGGACAACCTTGTGAGCCTCCAGGAGCCATCCAGCCTACACTCAGGTTTTAAGTCAGTCAAGCACTGATAGTTGCAGGGGACAACTCCTGCTACCTCTTCCACACCAAGTTTAAGAGGGAATGAATTGCCTCCTGGAGACTCTGTCAGGCAGAGGGCACCCAGATTTTGGGCAATCAAGGATGGAGCATCGAGCAGCTCCAGCCAGTGGGAGCTCTGTGAGCAGTTCCCTGCTGAGACAGGACAAGAAGACCTTCCACACCACCAATTTTTTAGGTATTTTGGTTCTTGCTGCCACTTTCTGTGCAGATCAAGTAGTCCTGCAAGCATTTCCCGCGGGGGCTGTGAAACTACTTTCCTGCAGCCACGTTTGTCCTTTTGTTCCAGGGACTCTCTTGGCACAAAGCACAGGTTCCCTTGCCCATCTGATTAGATCGAATTACATGCTTTTACTACTCCTACAAGCTAAAGCAGCAGACCTACAATTAGGCGTGGGATGGTTTAGGGTCTAAATGGAACTAAATGGAACCCTAGCAAATGCCCCGGGTTCTATTTTTTTTTTTTCCTTTCAATTTATATTTTTTCAGGCTGTTTTCCAAAATTTAAGCCCCTGAAACAAGTCAGAACAGTGAACCCACTCACTCTATTCACAATTATTGTTGCTCCCAAGCCATTTTTAGTATCTCTGACAAATTACTCGCCGTACAATCTCGCCCTTGTAAGGGAGGAATGAACTGGAAGCAGCAACGTGATGTCATTCAACCTTGTATAGTATCAGGAAATATGATTGTTAGCATGACCATGGCTATGGGCAAAACACTGCAGCTTTATTTTTCTCCACCTTGAGGATGGAATACAAGAAAATATTGCCTGGGATGAGAAAAAAAACAAAAAAAAACCAACAAAACAAACCAAAAAAAACAACCAGTCTTAGAAGCCCCTCCTTCCCTGGCAGGAAAGTGAGAAAATACCAGAGGTGTTAGAAACCCTCTGGCACTGCAATTCCTGAAATTATGACAGAGCCTTCGAATTTGTTCTGGCTAGTTAGTCTGAAAACTTCCTAGAGGGAAACAGATAACTGGATAACAACATGATTATTGCCCACAGGCCCCATATGGAAAAGGAGTGTAATTTCAGTGCACTGATATGATTATATTTAATTTGCTTGCTATAGGCTGCAGCTTGTCGTGTGCTGAGGAGGACAATCAGATAACCCTCTGAACGCTGCTCATGGAATTCAGAGCTTCTGGCACCAGCCCTGAAATAAGATTAATGGCAACTCCCTTCACTTTACCTTGAAGTAGGTTTGAATCTGGTTTCGCTGGATATCGTTGTTCCCGGCATCGTTATTAAAAAATCACAATAACAATTTAACATCCAGAAACCTGGCAGCACGAGGAGCTGAGGTCTCATTTGCATTCATCTTCCTCAGTGATACGGGGATTTTGTTAACTGAGCACTCTGTGTGTTTTCTTCAGCTTTTAAAGGAGCAAGAGAAAAGTCTTCTATAACCTGCACTGGGACACTCAAATTTAACAAAAATTTAGTCCATCCATCAAAACTTCCAGGTAAAAAAACCAGCTGAATTTTCTCGTTTGGAATAAGTTCACAAACAACCTGATTCACACTGTGCTCACTTCCCTTTCCCTTGCTCCCTCTGCTCAAATTTTTTATGCACCACACTTGATAATTAGCTTTAAAGATCTACCAAATCAAATTTTTAAAATTCGCAGTATTGTGAAGTTCACTTTTTCCAAAAACATCCTGGTTTAATTCCCTGTGATATCCATTAAACACCTCCATCTCCTGTATAATAATAAAATCAATAGGTTCACAGAATCATAAAAGGGTTTGGGTTGGGAGGGACCTTAAAGATCATTCAGTTCCACCCCCTGTCATGGGCAGGGACACCTTCCACTATCCCAGGTTGCTCCAAGCCCTGTCCAACCTGGCCTTGGACACTTCCAGGGATGGGGCAGCCACAGCTTCTCTGGGCAACCTGTGCCAGGGCCTCACCACCCTCACAGGGAAGAATTTCTTCCTAATAACTAATCAAAACCTGCCCTCTGACAGTCTGAAGCCATTCCACGGGAAAATATTATGGTTTAGTGTGTCAGAATGTGTCATTTCTTATACACAGTATGAAAGTGCCTACAAATGTTCAATGAAGTAACTGATTGATTGTCAAAACCATCAAGAGTTAATATAAACCCTTGTTTCTCTCTCTTTCTCTCTCCCTCTCTCTCTCTCTTTGCCCTGGAGACCTGTCAGTATGTAATTATTTTCCACACTGATGAGTTTAAATTGTTGGATCTTTTCCAGCTATGTTCAACCTTCAGATTACATTCTCCTACTTACTCATTTGTGACAGAGAGAACCCCTTGGGTAACCAGCCAGCCCAGTCTTTTCCAGTCATGCTTTTTGGGAACCCCGCCCTGGGTAAGATCTATACCCCTGAGCTATTCCACTCAACAGGAAAACATTTTATATTGTGTAATGCACCTTTGTGCACACTGCAAAGGACCTGAAGCTTTCTTAAGGTCTGTCTCTCAGACTCAGCACAAAGAAACCAGTAACAAACCTTCCCTCAACTTCCAATCCACCCTACCCACAAAGGAATTGAGGTTATTTTTATTAAATGTGTCATTTCTTTGGGCATATAGGATAGTCTCAGACTAAAAGAAAACAAATGTGGTCTGGTATAAACTTATTTTTTTTTAAGCTAAAATGGTCTTTATTTACTTTTCATTCACTCTTTCATTCATTCATGGCATATATGACATTTCACTTCCATTTCCAGACCATACCACTTCAGATACAAAAATGTGGTGGTCTGATGGATGACACTGGAAATTAAATGTGGTCGGATTTTCCAGAAAAAAATTACCCTGGCACTTCCCACTAACTCTGATTGTGTGCAAGGCAGGCTGGGGTCTCTGAGAGACTTTCACTATGTAAGTGTAGAATTCTTTTCTCCCTTTTCTCAGAGGGGATAATTTTTTAAATATATGCCATGAAGGCATGCAGGACATAAACCATTCAGCACCAATTCAGGGCACTCCTTCCTTTTGCATTCTTTCTTGCTGGTAAAACATGGACACCTTATTCCTGTATATCTTTTTGTAGTCCTAAACTCTTTAGGCCTCTCCTACAAGCCACTGTCAGCAAGTGGGAAATGAATGATCTGACTCTACTCCACCGTTTTCATGGTTTTGCAGAGCTTTTCTAAGTCATGTTTTCACGGAATGCACTGGGAAGAACAAGTTCACCTTTATATTTTTTAAAAAACTCTACTCAGATTTTCACGAAATTCAGAGAATGTACAGTTCTGTGCATGTCAAAACTAACATTACATGGCCAAAATTATTCAGTCTTCTCCTTCACCCCACAGATCACATCACTCACTCTTTGGGGAAAGCAACGCTGTTATCTCTGTCCAAATAAATGATCACTAGGAAAATAAACCTGAGCTGTAAACAGATTGTTGGACAGAGGTGTACATGGGGGACCCAAAAGCCATCTGGTGAAGTCTGGTCTTTTTTTGATTACAATAGCAGAATAATTCCAAAAAATCTTAAGAGATTGGCTCTTTATCTGAAGAAATCATCTTGCCCACAGGCTACTGAAGCAGCTAATTTGAGGTTTTTTTTTTCTATTTTTCTTTTAACACTGCAATGATGAGGTATGTATATTTTAATATTTTTAACATATATTACTAGGTCACCATGTTAGTTCAGCATCAAAATAATAGACTGTAAAGCACAAATTGGCAAAAAATATTGAGAACACATTAATTAGGAAAATACTAAAGTTTGATGTACTGGAACCATTGCAGAAAACAAAACAGGAGGAACAAGGACAATGCCATCCATATTTCCTCCTAAGGAAACAGCCAATTTAGGAATAAATTCCACCATTTATCTGAGCAACAGAAATCTGGCTGGTCAGAAACTGCCTAGGAAATATGTGCTTATATAGGTTTTTTTGACAAATTAACATTTTGTCTCTTGAAATGCAGATTATTTCAAAATTATTTTTCTTCCCCCAATTTCTTACTCACATAACTGGATTCTTTCTGAGTAAATTCAGCTGTGTCTGCCATGTTGCTCAGTGGGACAAGCAGTTCAGGTGATTTATGGCCTCTGTCTGTGAGATCCTGTCTTGGGCAGACCGTGATGCACTGGCAGAGTCATATGATGGAGCCTGTGACTCATATTATTACCTCACCAAAGCCATGGTCTGGCTCACAGGGATTTATTCCCTGTGGTACTAGAATATCCCTTGTGCTGGGAATACTAATTCCCTGTAGACATCAAACTGCTTGTCATCCACTGGCCAAGATTAATAAAATTGACACCAAAATCGATACATAAATATGTATCTCTGAGCAGGGAAAAGTAATTTAAAGCTCTTTGAGTTTTGGAAAGCTAATCAACAGTGGTAGCTAAAGGTGTTGTTAGGTAAAGAATGTGGATGGGACATTCACAAACATGGGAAATAACACAACAAAGCCTGTTGCCAAGACTGATTTCATTGGATAGTACCTTCAGTTTTTTCCTTTCTGCCTTATTCTTTCCCTGATTGCAACATGGGGATCATTATTAATAAAAAGAGAGAGAGAGAGATTTTTTCTTCTTTGTGAGAGAAGAATTCCTTGAAAGAGCTAATGCCTCCATCCCTGAAATATTTTTGCACAGATATCTATATATAGTTACGTATAATCCAGACCCTAAATTTTACCACTATTCATGCATGTTGGCTGGAAGGTCTTTAGTCCAGTTTTCTCACTTGAAGCAGAGCTGTCACCAGCTCCAGCTCAGGCTGTAGGTGCTTACCCTGAGTGGCTCCAGACTGCAGGAGTACCCAAAACTCACAGGATTAAGATGTACTTACACACACACTAACACAAGACCTGCCTGCTCACTTCCCTTTTCCTTTTTAAATGGGTGGTGCTTTGCTACTACTGTCCCTTTAAAAGCCATTTGGTGCCAACTATCAGTAAAAGGATGCTGGCAACACCTTTTAATAAAAGGCAAACCCCACTTACCAGTTTTGATATTCATTTCAGTACCATTAATCACGATGAATTCATTCAGCACGTCGCGTGACTGCTGTGTGTAATTTCTTAGGAATTCCATTTTCATTTAACATTAATTAAAGAACACTTATTAGAGTGTTACCAAAATTAATTCCCGGTCTGCAGCCCCCGACTGCCAAGTTTCAACCTTCAGCAAATTATTATGGGTGAGTTATAGAGCCTGGGAAAATGAGGTCTAAAATGGAATATTAACCGTGGTGGTGCATCCATCACTACAGGGTAATATTCAGGGAGCTGGTGATCTCCCAAAATAATGCACTCCACGATCCTGCTCCTGTCCAGCCCTTTAAGACAGTTATTGGAGCCCACAGAAATTACAGATAGTTAGCAAGCTTGTTTAATCCAATATGGCTTGAGTGAGACACTCAATCCTTCTTGCTTAGAGTCTGTTTGATTATGATACACTGATCAGACTCAGGATGTTACCTCTCTGGCAATTCAGCTTCCTGCTGCTGAGGCTGCACAGACACCATGGCAATATTTTTGATACAGCCCAGCAGAGCTAAGTGTCATTCATTAAAAGAAGATTTATTCACATGCATCTGTCTTGAATCTGTCATATTCTCCCTAAAGAGACTCAGGCATTTAATACATCTTTTTTTTTTTTTTTTTTCCATCTATGACATTCACCACGGAGCATATAATCTTAGTTTTCCCATATTTTCAGCACCAAAATAGCAGTTTTGTATATGTTAAAGGATTTTGCTGCATCCTGTTTTTGCAAGAAACCCTAGTGAGACCATGAATTATATAGCAGACCTTCCAGGAGGAGAGAACTTCGGGCATTGCTTTTTTTTTTCTTGTTTTATGCAAGTTCACACACCATTACTTGGTCCCTTGTTCTGGCATCTTTCCTACAAAATTCGGAACAGCTCCAAAGCCTTCCTGCTGAGAAAATAAAAAAATCAAGGCAAACAGAGTGATTTTTGCCAAGACTGGGATGGCTTTTCTTTTTTTTTTTTTAACTGAATAGAGGGAAATAAATGCAGGGGGAAGCCATACAAGTGACCAGCATGGGAGGACTCTCTGTGCTTTCTTTTCCAGTCCCTTATTTAATATTTGTCTTCGGGAAAGCTGTTCCCCAAAATGGCACTTAGAGAATTTTTAATTCCCTTAAAAAATGCTGAATTTCACAGGTATTTAAAACTTACAGTAAGAGTACAATGACAAGGGACAGAGAAGAGGCTTGTGCTGCCCATGGGGCAGATGGGCCCACCATAACCCAACTGAGAATGTGTTGGGACTAAAGCCTCTGCCTTGCTTCTAGTCCAGAGCTGCCTCCCATCCCAAGGGCTCTGAACAAAGTCAGAGGAGCCTCTGATTGTCTTGACACAAGGGCAGGTGGATCCCATGGTGGCTGCCTAAATATGTTCTCCCAGACACGGGAATACACCAACCAGAAAGCCCTAAACCAACCAAGCCCAACAAAATCACAACAAACCCTGGCTTCTGTCTCACGTATCAGTTCCCTGGGATTCAAAATGGAATGAGCCCCCACCTATTGCATCAGTGAGGAATCCCCACTGGATTCCTTTCTCCCACAGGAGCTTTTGCTCCTGCACCTCCTCCAACCCAGGCCCTGGTGCCCTGTCCAGAGAGGAAACCAAAGATGCAGGGAGCCCAGACTCCTAACCTGATGTCATGTGTTTCAGGAAATTATTGTTACAGTACTGCAATGCCAAACCCAAGCCATTCTTTTCATCCTAACCCTCGGGGTCTCAACATTCAGGACCCTTATTCATTAGGTATTTGTTTCTCACACAATTAGACTCCATTACAAAACCACAGTCTGTGTTTACTTGGTGAAGAGGATGGTCTTGAGGCTATACTGGCAGACCGGTATAAGCTTTGGTTTATAATAACTACATTAAAAAAAAATAAAGAAAGCTTTTCCAAGCACTAGGGTCTGTTTCCAAACTTCAAAAATAATTCCCCAATGCATAACTCTGCAAAGCTTCTAATGGAAGTCTCCCAGGGATCATGGGCACACTTCTGCTGCCCAAGGCCTCCAAGACACCCAGCCAGGAAACAGCAATATTATATCAGTTACTACTCCTGTGTGATCACAGCCAGAGACTGTGAATTTATGAAATCTGGCCACATCTGAAGTGCTGGAGTGAGGGGTGTCAGTGCCAGGAAAGCATCTCCAGGAGTCTGCTCCTCATCCATAGAGGTCACAGGGGAGAGAGGCAGGAGGAGAAGGCAGTGCTTCCCCTCTGCATCCAGGGTGAGGGAAATCCAAGGATGTGCCCCATGTGCAGCACGAGACCATCCTGAGCAGCGACCCAGCAAGGGCCAACCACTGGCTTTGGGGCTCAGACACAGGAGTTATTCCAAGGGAGTGACAGCAATATACTGAATATGAAACAGCAGTCACCCCTGATGAGATTTTGGCATGTCTTGTTCCCTCAAGTACTTCTCCCAAGCATCCCTCAGAGTGCTCTGCCCTTCCTGCTGCTTACACCTGTGTATCACACACCAGCATGTTTTATACTCAGGCCTTCTCAAAGTAACATCATCCTGAAAACAGCCTATTGTCTGAAATCATTCCCTGAAAACTTTCAGCAATAGATGGCAAAGAAAAAAAGCTCTTAAACCACTCCAAGAAAAGCAGTTATCTTGACATGAACTGCTCAGACCTACAAGTTTCTTGTGTGCAGTGATGTATATAAAAGAGGTTAAGGGCTGAGGCTGTGATTATCAGACTGAAAATACTAAAAACTGGCATGACCTTAGGTCAGGAATCAATTATTAACTACTGAACTATTAGATCCTTCAGATACATTTGCTTTTTCTACTTAAAAATATTGAAGAGAAAGCTTGACAAGGCACAAGGAAATAGCTCCAAGGTAGAAAACCAGCTTCTCTCAAACCTTAATGCTGCTAAATGTTGAGTCACACGGGTGCTACCATTCAATCTCCCGCCAGAATACATGAGCAAAACACACATTAAGGAATTCTTGTCTTTTCTTCCAAGGTGACATCCATCACATTCAAGCAGCAACTTGCAACAGTTTGCTCTGAAACACATTTTGTGAGTAGGTGCTGCAGGTGAAGTTCAAAGTACGGATCAGTGGGTTCTGGGTCATGCACAGGCACACATCTGAGGGAAGGGAGAGGTCTTACCGACATTTACAGGGAAGAGTTTCTTGTGTGCTTTCCACAGACTTCCTCTAAACCCTGCCAGACTCTGCCAACACATGCCCCTGCTATGAATAGAAGACTCAACTAAGCAAATGTATCTATCACTGGCAGGAAATGTGCTACAACCTGGTGACCCACTCACATAACATTTTCAGCAAGGATATGAGTTTCACCCAACTGATGACAACAGCTCTGGGAATGTATCTCACTCCACTGTTCCATTTTAGCCCACTTTGGGCTTCTGAGTAGTTGGACAAGCACCTATTGAAGGTCCTAATCACCACCTATAAACAGGTTGTTCGCAGCGTCTTCAATAAAAATATCATCATGTCAAGGTTACTGAAACAATGAAAAATAAAGTAAAATGCTATGATAGAGTTATAGGGTCATTTACATTGGAAAAGACCTCTAAGATCGAGTCCAGCTGTTAACCCAGCACTGCCAAGCCCATCACTAAACATGTCCCCAGGTGCCACATCCACATGTCTTTTAAATCCCTCCAGAGTTGGGAACTCCACCAGTGCCCTGGGCAGCTGTGCCAGGGCTGGACAACTCATGGTACCCAAACAAATGCATAACAAAGAGGCAAAGGGTCACAAATAAAACCCCAACACTCTATGGGAAATAAACAATAGAGAAACCAAGATATCCATCCCACCTCTGTTGTGTGCAGTATTTTCCAATCTTTCCGTGAGTTTCTATAATTTTATTATTTGCATAGTAAAAAAAAAAAAAAAACCCAACCAAAACTCAAAAACCAGAGTGGTGCATGTAAAACATCAAACCTGATCCCAAGGGCTGAGGTCAAACAGGCAAAAGGCCTGGATTTCACTTAGGATTACTCATGGAGTGCCTGGAGTTTCCTGTCACCTCTGTAGCTTACAGTTAGTGAATAGGCACTAAATTCCAGTGGAATTGCTCTTACTAAACTCCAGCTCAGTCCTGCAGGCTGCTTGCACACAGTGAAAAATATTTAATGAGACATCTTTTCCTCTGATTGAGCTTTTTGTGTTTGTTATTTCTTTTTTACTTTGTTGGGAAGAAGGCAGGCTATCACCAGCCACTGCAGCAGAGGGCAAGCAAGTACATGTGCCTGCACTGACACATTTTCCACACTTTAACTTTTGTCTGGTCATAAAAGTGCGTTTTAAAAGGTTGTTTTGGGTTGGTTTCCCAGGCTTTGGAAAGTGAAAGGAGACTTGGCTTAGCAGGTCATTCCATCCACACCCAGCTAATTCTGCAGATGATACTGATCTCCTTCAAGAATATCACTAAAGAAATATCACTTCAGCTCCTGATTTTTCCTCTATTTTCCCAACTCCTTAGAGGTGTGCAGAGTCTTCACAAAGCCTTTAGTGACCATCTGAGTTTCACCCAGTCAGTGGGACACTGAAGGATGCGAGCAGATTGAATTTATAACACATGAATCTCAAGCAGAGTCTCCATTCCTTTTAAGACATGGATCAGTTTTTCCTATTCAGAAATACCATTCATTTCAAGGAAGAATATAAAGACATGTTAACATTATGCACTTAGGTCTTTGTTGCATATAGCTCTCCATAAAATCCCACTGTTGAAACACAGTTGTGTTTCTAAGACAAGTGCCAGAATGGTTGAAGCTGCCAAGATGTCGTGTTACCTTGAGGTTGCAAGGTAGCAAAAGCAATTGCCCCATTGCTCAATTTTATAGGGAATATTCAGAAATAATTATCTGTATTTACTTGGGAACACTGGCATTTTATAGGGCTTTAGCCCATTGAATATTTCAGTTAAATCAGTAGGTTTAACTGAGTTTAACAGGCTAAAATCCTATTTTACTCACCAAAAAAAAAAAAAATTGAATGACCCAACAATTGGTTGTAAATCACACCAACCCAGATGCTACTGTGTAATGAAGACAATAAATTTAGTTCTCTTTATTCTTTAAAGCTGAGGGCTTTTACACAGGACCTGAATAAAATATAGTGTCCAATGAACACTGAATTTCCACTTCTCTGACTTTTCACTATAAGCACTAACTTGTTGTGGAGACATTTCTTAATTTCCTTTGAAAATCCTGGTTTCTGAGTCTACAGATTCAAAAGTGCCCCCTTTGGCTGAAGATCAGAGCAGTTCAAAGCACTGTGTCTCCCCTGGGTTCTCCTAAAGGACTCTTTGTTAGTTCAGATTTGGTGCCAAACCAAGACCTCCTGAGCTGGGTTCCCTGGTCTGTGTAAGCTCAGAGACCAGGCTGGTGAGGACTGGTTGAACTGGGAAGAGGATGCCAGTGCACTGTAAGTCAAAATTGCCAATGAGGTGGCAAAAGAGGATAACTGAAGGTTGGGAGATGCAAAATAATTTTCTTTCTTTCCCTACTCTGTACTTCAGAACTGCTTTTACAAATGTGCATGTCTGAGCTCCAGCTTGCAGGTGGAGTCCTTCAGACATAACAACTGCTGAATTCATGAAGGAAGGACCTTGAAGGTAACAGACTTTGCAAAACAGGGCTGAAAAAAAAAATCTAGGAGACACAGATTTGGTCAGATAGAACATTTTCATGGGGAAAATTGATTTTCACTAAACTTCCTTTACAAAGGTTTCTTCGGTCTCAGGTGAGTTTTCCATTCCAAACACAGGAGAAAGCATCCACTCTAGAAAGGTCTCATTAGAATAACATTCCTCTCTGAATATACCTGTAGATGGAAATTCCATTTCAATCCATCTTTGGAAAAAATGTAAACATTATAGGATAGTTATCTACCTTCATTTAGGATTTTGGCTGAGGCAGCTCTACCACAGGGTCACTTTACCCCACAAACATCCTCAGATGTTGATCTTCCCTCCAATATCAAGAAAAACAATGGGAACCCTCTCTGACAGTGCATTGGCTTGATTCATTACCATGGAAGACTGGGAGGCTTTGATTTAAAACCTCTCCCTTCAGCTGTGAGGAATGGGAACTATTTTCCTGCGTGGAGTCAAGCCTAAGTGAATAAGAAGATGTAATACTTGGAAAGTTGCTCTGACTGGTGTAGTTGGCAGCACAGTGGTAGTTTTCCAAAGATAAACATCACTATCTTTTAAGCAATTGCTAAGAAATTTCTTGTGGTGAAAAAGTTTATCTTCAACAAAGAGTCTACAGATATTTCTGTTTCTCAGGTTTCCCCCAAATAATCTCTTTTTTTTTTTTCCAGATTTTCAATTGCATATATATACAAACACTTCTGTCTGCCTTGGCATTCACTGCAAGGTTTTATAGTTCCTACCTCTTCCCTCGTGGTTCCCTTAATAAAATATATTTTGTGTGTTACATAAAGGAAGAGATGACTTGGGAATTGTGGTTGTTTGAGAATTGGCCATTTCCACTATATCACACTGTTTGCTGACACAGCACTGGGCACTGACACAGCACTGGTTTCACCCCTCCATCATTTGTTAGCTTGGCTTTAATTTCCATTTAAAATACAGGTTTTTTGGAGTAAAAGATGAAAAGGAGGAGCTTGCTTCCATAAGAGGTTTTTTTAAAACCCGAGTATTGTGAAGCATCACTCAGCTGAAATTCTGCTAAGTTATCCAAAACAACTACTTTTCCATGCATTAATCTTTCAAAAGGGCGTTCAGCATCTATCAAAATTCCTTCTGCAAACAGGTTTAACTTTTTTTTTCCAATTTTTTTTTGCCAGTTCAGGTAATGACACTTGACCTGCTCCCTTCAGTGCTGGGAAGTCTGGGGAATGTTCCGGGTGTTTGGCAGAGGGGAAGTGACTCCACCAGTGACACTGTCCAGGAGTGAGTGGTGATAAACCCTGGCACGGCAACAAAAAGGATAGCCAGGCACAGTGACACGAGAGCTTGTGGAGTTGCTTTCTGCAGTGGAAGGCAGAAACCCACATGAACTCAAAACATAACCAGTTCAAATAAACCTTGTCCCTTGCAAGCTGTAAACAAAGTTCAAGAATGAATGTGTTGGGTATGGCATGGAAGTGAAGGGAGATAAGAGCTTTTCTTCTACTACTTCTTTTAATGAAAAGCTAAGTATGTTGGCTTCACTGTAAGCATGCTTCACAATGTAATTACAGCTTTAATCAGTTCAGAGAAGCCCAGTTGCAGCTACCATATTGAATTTATCTTTTAAGAATTTCCTGCTGTTATTATCTCAAAACTCTGGCAGTTTAATTGAGGCTGAATGGCAGCTCACTGTTAACTAAGTACAACAGCAGACTTACAGTTTGGAAAGAAACAAAAAATGCTCCAGATATTTCCCTGGATTCTGATGTGCTGCTCATGTTCTAACTTTAAGCTCCATAAGCTACATGTCATTCTACATGGTGTTCACTCTCCTATATGCTGCTCATGCTGAATTATTGCTGTCATTCTCCTTTTTTGCATGAAATATGAGCCAGTTAATAGATATGCCTTATTTCTGTTCAAAATAGAAACTCAGAAAGGACTGAAAGAAGAAATAAAATATCAAATAAAATATTTGTATCTAAGAATATATTCATAAATTAAGCCATTTTGAGCTTTCAGTAAGGAAATGTAAAGTTCCAATAGATAGTGACCTGCTGTATGCATGAATTCCATCCATCCTAATCTATCCATCTATTCCAAGCAATAGCCTGCATCCCATCACATCTAAAATAAACTTTTGCTAATGAGTTCAAGGGAATCGAAATATTTGCTTTGGCATCCTGGATATTTATATTTCACAGGCTTAGCCCATTCTGACATAATCAACAGCAGGATAGCACATTAACTTTCCCTCAGTGTTCCTAACTCAGCAACTTTGATAGCCAAGCACAAAGTCAGGTAGTCCAGATAATTATTCAGGAAAACAAGAATAAAAGTCTTGAGAGAATAATATAAATAACCTATGCAGAGAAAGGTTAAATACAGATAATATTTGAACTAGAAATGCACTGGTCTAGGTTGAATTCTTTCTTCTCTCTCAACAGTTATCATGTAAATAACCTATGCAGAGAAAGGTTAAATACAGATAATATTTGAACTAGAAATGCACTGGTCTAGGTTGAATTCTTTCTTCTCTCTCAACAGTTATCATGTTTATTTGCTCAAGCAATGGCTGATTAAGTTCTCATGCCAGTGCATTAAAACATAAATTAACTTAATCAATGGCAAATGCATGACTCAGGCACTGATGGTACCAATAATGCAGAAGACTTTGTCAGCTTACAGTCTATGCCTACTTCAGATTTTGGAAGCTCAAGCACCACTTTCTGGTAGCAGTTGATGACTGGAAGAAAGAACAAGTCCATAATTTAGCACAGCAGTCAGTTGCCCACATGGAAGCACCCTGTTCTATTTAAGACATTCCAGAGGATCTGAGACAGCTTCGTGGGAATTGTAAATAAGATATGAGACCTCTGGTAGACAAGGATCTCTGGGACATTCTGACTTCAAGTGGGATCTCAAAGGGCAGAATCTATGTCAAGCAACTGAATCTCCACTCCACGGAATACAAAAATGGAAACATTTCCTAAATTTTTTTATTTTTTAATAGTTATTGGTCAAGTAACCCTTATAAACATCAGGGCAGCACCTCTGGATCTAATACCAACTTAGTAGCTCCTGATGAAGTATTTCTCCTTTGTGGCACCTCCTTCCCCTTTTTGACTCGTTTCAACTTTTTTAAGACTTTACCAAAGAAATACCTGTCACAGATGGAAATATTTGTGTCTCTTTGAAATCTCTTATTCTTTGCACAGTCCTCATCCAGGGTTTGTCACAAACTGAAAAAGCATTTCACGCTCAAATCTCTGTGGTAGCTTTAAAGAGATATAAAATATGTGTATAAAACATCAAGACAGTTCCCTTAGACCATCAAAAGAAATTATTCCAAAAAAGAGGCCAGCATTAACCTAAGCTGAGATGGGGTCTTCAGCTACTCCTTCTTTGCTTCTGTGTGAATTAGTTTTGGGGATTTTTTTTACTGCTGGCTTTCATTGGGGGTTCTCTGAAGCTATTTTCAGCAGTTGGTTGTCAAAACTTTTTCTGGAAAGCATTGCTGATATAAGCAGACTACTGATCTAATCTTGTAGTAGCCCTGTATTTAATTAAACTTACAGTGCTTCTTCACATTAGGGATTTTTTTTTTTTCTTTTTAGCCCTTGAAACCTACCTATAAAGCCAAACTCTTGCTTTGTTGGAAATGCCTCTTTGGGAAAAAGGCAATGATTCAAAATGCCATATTTCAAAGAGTTGCCACACGAGTAAATACAAAGCTTACCTCCTCTGGGAAATGCCATATGATGGATTTAAAAGATGAACAAAATCCCAGTGTTTATTCATTCTAATGGATAAAAAGGGCAAACTCACTGGCTTATCACAATGGTCAATTGTACAAGAAGCTGAAAGAGGCCATTTCTGACAGCCAGTGAAAAGTAACATTTGTGCCCATTAAAAAAAAAAAAAAAAACACAAACCCAAAACAACCAAACCACTCATGTTGTATTTCATGAGGAAAAGCCAATAGAAGTCCCCAGCCAAGCTCTTTTATCACTAAACTATCTTGATTTATACTTTGTTTGAAGTTCTCAAAATGAAATGTTCAGTCTCTAGCCCGCTAAAAATAACCTCTCTGTAGCTGGCTGGGAGGCAGCTGACACAGGTAAGGTTTGAGCCTTCAGCCCTTAGGAGAACAACTGAGGGATCACTCTTTTGTTCTGCAGAAAGCAAGCATGGCTTCTATATATTTCAGCTTCATGTCTGCAAATTCCTAGTAATAAATAGTCCATCTGAGGCTGATTTGTGAAATGGATTTGCAGAATCTGACCTTTTTCTGAGAAAATTCAATTTTATTAATGGGAAAACGAGCCCTCTCTGCACACAGTTCAGTTCATATCCTTGTAGTTACCTGTTAGCAGTTGAAGCACCGATAGATGCTGTGAGACCCTGAAAATAAAGCAGTCCCTACACACATTTCTTCTTTAGATTTAAGTTGTAAATTGTGAGAAAGCTCAATAAAGCCTGGCTTTATTGCACAGTTACCTGGGTTACTGCTTCACCCTCACTCCTATACACGCACCTCTTGCCTGTGGGAAGGGCAGTACTTGCCATTCTAACTAGACATCTTTCCCCTGTTAACCAAAATAAAGCTTTAACTGGTAATCTGCTAGAAGGGCTGAAGGCTGCACCATCTGACTGTTGTTAGTCAGCCAGTGCCTTCCCACCTTTCCCACCTGAGCTTGTCTCAAAGGATAGGTGAGACCCACCACAGCTTACTGGGAAGCACAAATAGGGACTGTGTGAAGTCCCTACAGTGTGAAGTCTGACTCCAGCCTGAACAGGAGAGAATATTAAATATCCTTTATCCCCATCCTCTTTTTTTTTTTTTTTTTTTTAATCCCCCCCAGAATTTAGGCAAAGCTCTGTCAGGGCTGGTTTGCAGTAGATGACTGCTCTGGGACCAGAACACGTCTCCAAGTTTCCACTTCCTATTCAGATTCTAAGAGTTTTTACATCAGAAAATCTTTTACTTACACGGGCAGGCCCAGCATTGCTAATTCAAATATGATTTATGTAGTTGGTTCTGAACTCAGACAAGGCCGACAAACACTCTCAGACCTGAGCTACCCATAAAGACATAACCTAATCTCTGTGCAGAAGGGCATTGAAGATAATATTTAAATGACTTGCAAGACAGAAGACATGGATTATTTCAGACCAAGAGGAAAGGAAGTGGTTCAGAAGACTCCATAAGATAAGAGACTAAGTGCCTTCTTCCCACCTCATCCCTCCTTTCTTGGATAACTACACGGACTTTAGAAGGCAGAGATAGACAGTCTGGTCTACATCAAAACCAAATCATCTTTATATCTCACAACTATAGCTATCCTTCCCCTCCCAAATATTAGCTCTTTTCAGATTTCTTTTCCTGTCATTTACTTTAAAAAAAAAAAGAAAAAAAGAGATGTTACAAAACCCATAGAAATATGGAAAATAAATTCCTAATCTTGCAGACATTGTTCACATTTCTTTGGATTTGCTGCAGTGACAGAGTAGTGTTGTACTGAGGTCAGTTCTGTGGAGCTGCATGATGGTCACCTCTCATATATAATAAATATATTCTTTGGAACATATATTTTGCAGCCACTAATGTATTAAGGGAAACTTTCCTTTTTATCTTACTAATAAACGTGTTAGTTTATCATTTTCTATGCTTCAATCAATTATCTTGGGACATTCTTGCTTAACCCAAAACCGATATGGAGTAAGAAGATAAAAGTGGAAAAGTTGCAATCCATTGGATCCCACCACGTGCATAAGTCCTGAAATTCCTCATTTTCCTCACCATTTCTAACACACAGCTTCATAATCTTTGAAAGAGCCCCAAGGGACTATTTCGCTCAGAATTTTACAGAGCAGACAAGGAGAAGGAAAGAAGATAGAGACGTCAGAATTAAAGACCGAATGTTTAAGGGATTCTGCTCAGCAACTGGGCTTATTTTAATCCTTAGTGCTGACATTGTTAGTCCTAAAAAAAAAATAAAAAATCAGCTGCTGAAAGTTCTTTAAGTCTCAGAACTGGGATAAATGACATCTATGCTACATTGCAAACTGCACCAGAAAAGGTGGACGTTGCCTTGCTTTGAATGTATTCTAAATTAAAAACCATAAGGAAACTGCTGTGCTTGTGTTCTGTAGAACAAAGTACATGTTGTAGAGTATATTCTTCAACAATTCAGATTTTAAAAGGCATGGCATTTCAAGCCTTAAAATAACAAAGCTACACTCTTGCAGAGGTTATACCACATGGGGGTGTTCATTTCCCTTTGTCTTAGCTGCATAAACTCAAAATCAGCCCTATACAGTAAATGATGTCTGCCCTATTGTCTTACATAAACACTCTTTTGTTTTTCTTCGGTGCAAAGCTGTGTTTAAAGAAAGCTCTGTACGAGTTACAATAAAGAAACCAGTGTAAGAAAACTGGAACCGTAAAATGAATTAGAACAGCTCTACTGTTACTTCTCCTGGTGCTGGAAAGCCAGCAGAAAGTCAGATAATATTTTATTTGGAGCTGAAATGAACTGTTGTGAACTCTGACAAACCAGCACTTCAAAGCATTCTGAACATACTGCCACCAGCATAAGGGAATTTATCGTGACTGGGAGCCTGACTCTCACCCCCCTTGCACCATCCTTACTCTGCTGACTTCAGCTGGATGGAAGAGCAGACACAAGTTGTTCGTGGCTCTCCCTGTTATCTGGGATTTACAGAAACGTGGAAAAGAAAAAGATGGGAATCACACTCGACACACCTATTTTAACAAAAAGCATCTCAGGAAAACCTCAGGCAAAAATTGGGGCAACTTCGTGGGTGGGCTGTGCAGGAATCAAGAGAAACGCTGAAAAGTAAGATGTCAGATTTTCTGATACTGCTGAATCTTTAGAAATTCCTGCTTTCTGGGAATGGGATACAGCCCACATCATTATATTATTTTTCTTGAACCATAGAAATGCAACAATGTGGCTGAATTATAATATAAACCACAGTAGAAGTATTTTAAGGCTTTAAGAAAAGATACATATTTTTACAACCTCAAGCCTGTTATGGATTTCACGGAGAAATGTGTGCAACAACTTGACATTATTATGATGATAATTTATTAATGATCTGTATATTTCAGTGCCCCTCTGGTTCTCCTGAGACAACATCAAGACTTCTCTCTGCTATGCATTTCACAGGCATAAAGAATGGACTTTTTTTGTCCTCATAAATCAACAGAATAATGCAATTGCTGAACGCACATAAAGGCCAGAACACAAGAGGATTGTTATACAGCAGGGTATAAATCGCACTGCCAGTTATCCCTAAATGTTCCCTTTCTGGATCTTTACAGGGTTTTTTTTTTAATCTGTGCATGGATGTCCTCAGACAAGGAAAACTGTTGAAAACTTGTTAAATTCCTTGATCACACACAAGTGAGTGAATAGTAAATATAGTGCAGCCACCAAGAAGAATTCAAAGGACTTCGAATCTTTAGATCTGATGTGTAATTCAGCTGACACATGGCACGTGAAATTTAACATAAAGTAATGCAAATTGGTTGCAGAAATGCAGTTCAGAAGGAAAAAGTGAAAGGGGGAAAAACACAGAGGGGCTTAATAACACTGGACACCCAATAAAACAATCCTAGAAACTGGCCTGCTGCCAGTACAGTACAAATACACACATCCCTGAAGCTGATAGAGCAAAAATCTCACCAACACCCCACAGGGGAGCAGGGTTAATCTTAGCTGTGGCTATGATGTCATCAAAAGCTATTATTTCATTCCCATTTTTAGAAAAAAAAAAAAGTAGAAAATCGAGCACGGCCAAGACGAATTGCACAACGAAATTGCTCTCCCTGTACTAACATGTGCCCATGGTGTGGTGGCTGGAATGCAGAGCTAGGTGAAAACAGGTTGTAGTTTTTGGGAATTTATCAGCACTGTGGACTTTTCAGCAGTATCCTCCATTACAGTTTTGGGGTGACCTGTCAAGCCTAGGAGGACCATCTTTGAAGTGTAGTATCACGTCTCGTCCCTGCACAGAGGAGCACCACAAAGCCTGTGTGCCATGTGTACAACCTGAAGTACCCACCCCAGCCAGTGCTACCTCCTTAATCCAAAAACTGGCAGGATTATAGAAATATGTGAAAAATTCTCTGTCTGCAAATAGTGAATTGCTGGAGTCATTACGCCATTAAAATACTTTTTTTAAAGGTCCTTTAATTTTTATTTTCCACTTTTTTTATCGCTTCCGAGTCCCTTCAAATTCCAGCAGATCATATGTCTCTAATGGGATTGCATTCAACACTGTTGTATCTCTGCCATTTTTTGAACTTTCTTGGACAAAACACTTTTTCATTTCTCATTGTCCCACTATCTCTAGGCATTCAGAAACACAGATTATGATGCCAAAACCAGCAAAGAATCTTATATTTGTACATGCAAGACGAGAGAAGTGCTTAACCCTGACTATTTGCAGTTGGAGCTTTGCAAAACTATGTTGCCTTGATAGTTTAAAACCTCCTTTCATTGACCACTATAATGTGCTTTTGCAAAGCTCTTGATGAATCCCAGGTTAGTTGAACTGTTCAATTACAGCTTTATCCTAATCCTACTTGCTAAGCATTAATGCTCTCAACCTCCCACATCCTAATCCTGTCCCACTTGACACTGACCCACACTCAGTCCCAAATGATGTGTGTGTTAGCATAAAGCCATGCAAACAACATATAAATCAGGAATGCAACAAGAAAGGGGAAGATATATAACAGAGCAGGGAACAGCTTTTCAGCCAAAACACACCACACATAGGCTTGGCACATACAGATTTAAATACACCTTAAAAAAACCATAAATGCATGCACAAATGTGTTGAATTGTCCCAGGTTTTTTTACTAAGCTCTTAGAAGGTGTCTGGATCATGATTTAAAACAAGAGGAAAATCCATTCTGAGGCCAGATTGAAACTATTAGAATTAGACACAGACTTAGAAAATGGAAAGACTTTTATGTGTGATAGGCTCTCATCCTCTATAATTCACTGCAGACTGGGAAAGTGATTCCTTCAGATCTGCTGCTGACAGCTTAATATTCCCAATGATAACGTTGTCAGGTGATAACACAGAGCCAACCTATACACTTTGTTCTGAGTGGAAAGTTTGCATTAACTGCAACATTCAGAGAGATTCTGCTTGGGAGGAAAAAAGCTCAGCTAAGCTGAAAGGTTACCTGAAAAACATTTAGTTCTGGTCAAAATAGAAATGCAACAGCTTTGAATAGGTCTAAGTTGCTTTCCCTGAACAAATTCCAAACAGTGACCAAAATTCTCTCTCCAAAAATATTACTGAGGCAGACAAATGCACACACACACACACAAAAAAAAAACCAATCCCAAAGAACCTCGTATCCAGTTTTTAAATTGAGTGCTGTTGTCAACTGTATTCTCTCAAATTTCAAGAACATGAATATATGGCTTGTAGAAACCCTTGGTTTCAATGCCTCTCCACATCTTTTCCTAGCTAACCACAAGACCAATGAAATTCCTCTAGGTTTCTACATCCATACAGCTAAATATGCTTTCAATTATTTTCCTGGCATGGTTAAAGAAGACTTTTGATAGACTAAGGCCTTTATGTCAGGATAGTAAAACTGTGTCTTTTAGAATGCTATTGATACTGTTCTGTTCATGTCTGACACAGTAATTGCACAAGTGAAAGGCTGGACTGGCCCTGTGGGTACTCAACGAGGAGGGAAGAGCTGAGCAGCATTTTCCCCACCATACACAAGAATTAAGGACAATTATTCCCTGTCCGCAGGCAAACAGCATACAGAGGATAGAGAAAAGTAGTGATGCAGGGGCATGATTCTTCTCCTCAGCCACACAGAAACCTTTGAAAAAGGTAAAAGTACAGACGTGGGGAAACTTGTAGTATGGTTGGGAGGAAAGATGCAATTTCTTCATCTTCCAGGGAGCTCTAAATTTGAGAAGAAAAAAGGTCAAAGAGGAATGGCTGAGTTTTGCACTGAACTCAAGAGCAGCCCATTTGCATGTTCAGAAGTCCTCTTGCCATTAAGAAAAGCCTTAAAAGCCTTCGAGTGCAATGAAGTTGATTTAACCTAAACCAGCAGCCAGCAGTGTTGGCTAACAAGGAAATAAGGAAACAAAGGTGGAGTGCTTCCTGCCTTCTAGTTGTCAGTGGTTGATGCAGTTTCTATGCTGGAGACTGCTACCAAACATCATGTTTAATTGGCTCCAATGCCTATTGACTGGAGAGGTATGGTGCTTTTAAAATCCTGGATGCTTTTGGCTTCGCATTATCCTCTGTGTGTGTATGAAGTTTGTTGTTGTGTCTGTTGTAAAACACAGCAAATAATCCTTCCCTAATTGCCTCTTCTGCACGACTTGTGGATCTGCAGGCAGACCTTTGCCCCTGTTTTATGTTGCATATGAATATGCCATAATTGATCTGTCCCTGCTTTCAGCCTCTGGTGTAAGGTGCATTCTGCTTGAGTGTTTGCTCTGAAAATAACCTTGTCACTACAACACACTGAAGTATCACATGCTGAAGAGGAGGGATTTGAGGTGGCAAGCAATGTGGCACTAATGGTTAAAATCCACCAACACAAGCTGGAAATGGGATCCGAAAAATAACCCAAGTGTTTTAGAGATTACGATGCATTAGAACTCAGGGAATAATTTGAAAATTGCTTTCAGGTATTATGTTTACTAAAATTGCTTTCCTACCTTGACTGAATTGCAGAGTATTATCACCTACCACACATACCAGATAAGCTGTAGCATTTGTAACTTGAGTATTATTCATATCATAAGGGTTTCATTAAGGGCTTCCATCCGATACTCTGGTGTTTATATGCACACACACGTGCCCTGTTGGTCTGTGTGGGCATCATCAAATTACTCTCCTTTTAACTGCAAAATTCAGGTTGGCTTTGTGCTTAATACAGGCATTCTGGAGTGGGGAAAAAAGAAAAGCATAAGAGTAAGAGCAACTAGATTTCCTGAAATTCAAAGTGCTTCTGTCAGTGAGCATTCAATGCACTTGGCAGAGTGGTCAATTAATTATGGGGGGGGGGGTAAGGAGCAAGCAGTACCTTTAAAAAATAAATTAAGTACATCACCTAAGCACAATAAAATATTTAATAATATAGGAACTTAAGCTTTAACAAGGAGAAAGACAACAGCAGCCATTTCTCTAATCAGGGTCTGCTTTTGGCAGTGACGGATCTTGGATAGATTTCTTGTTAGGCTGTTAATTGTTAATTTTAACCCTCATACACAAAGTGAATTTCCAGATTGGAAATCTGGGCTTGAAAAAAAAACAAACATATTGTCAAAGAACTGCATTTTCATTCTTCCAAGTGGAAGGAACAAAGTCTTGGTGAGCTGAAATCATGGCGTAATTTTCACATAGATCTGGGTGCCACCAGGACATTCTCCTCACTGACCCCATGGGATTTATTTCTAGGGCTGTTTCAGAAGTAAACTAGAGGAGTTTTGTCCTATCCTCCTATTCTAGCTATTGTGCCTGGACTTACACTTGCTTTTATTTCTCTTGTCACCTCTACAGGGGTTTTAAGTTTTGGAAACTACTGTATTTTTTCCAGTTTGACCCAACAATGGCCTAAAGGTGGTTGACATATTATTATCAGCCCACTGGGGAGTAGAAAAGGCTACAAAGATAGAGCTGTCAAGTCCACATGAACTTGGTTAAAAGAGGTTTCTTTCATGCTGAGATGATAAAAGACCTGTGGAGTAAGGGTGGGTCATGCATCACCAAAAAGTACATGTGAAAGTTGTCCCTTGCACAGTTCCTCACTTTGTCAGTCCATTATTTATCATAAACACACCTTGTGTCACTACCTATGTCGCTTCCACTACCCTGTTTACGTTAATAAAAAGCAGACTGACAAAATCCTGGTCTCATATACCTGAAGACAACATCCACTGATTTCAGAGTTGTCCCAGGCTACTAAAACACGGTGTTTGGTTTCAATATTTACATATGCATATGTTGTGTTGCTCCAGGTTTTCTAGATTTTTTTTTTTTAAGGAATTTTTCCACGTGGTTTTGTTTTAAATTTTCTGGTGTACAAGGAACTATTCCAAGCCCATATTAAAATCCCACCTAACTTACCAGATAAGGTGGAATCTGTGCCTTCCATCACCCTCTGTTACTGGGTGTTAAAAGTGCAGTAAAAAAGAAATCAAGCAATAAACCACTCTAGACAGTGAGAAATAAAAGTTTTCTTGCCTTCCCTCACCCCCTTTTACTATTCTTATTGTCTCTTATAGATGCTATATACTGCTAAAAAACACAGAGAAGAGGCTTCCATTTGTGCAGGTATATAACACATAAAATATGTTAAATGAATGATAAAAATGGAGGAAGATTTACTGCTTTACAGTGTTCTCATCAATATATTTGATTGCCTGTATTTATTTAGTATTGTTCATTCATTTGTTTATTCTTCTTACTCCCCTGGTCTATTATTCACATTAACATTACTGAGTTGGTCAGTGAGTGGCTACTCTTACTCAGCGTGCTTTAAAACTGCAATCTCTGTAATCCCACCCTCAAAAATACACACACACGTGCCCACATCTCACAGTGCTGATGCACTGTCATAGATTAAATACCAAAACATAACACACTTCTGAAGATCTTTCCAATTTCAAGCAAGCTGGAATACTGCCTGGTGTGCCTGGGTAAGAATGAAAAAGGTGAGGAGGAAAATTATTATTCACACATCAGTTTTGCAACTTCTTCTACCATGTCAGTCCAACAACTTCTCCTGTCACTCTTCTTAGAAAACTTTCAAGACTGTGTTTTGCCCTCTTTCCCTCAAAACTTATCCACAGTTTCTGGAAACGTTTCTGTTCCTGGCAGGACTGCCAGTATCTGGTGGCAACCCCTGCATGGGCAGAAGCTCCCTGCAGAGAAATGGCAGTGTTTTCCTTTTCCCAGAATGTTGTGTACCCTCACTGTTCCTCTCAGTGGGAGGTTCCTGGCCAGAAGAGCATTTTGTCCTATGTGTCATATGCTTGAGCCCTCACGCCTTCCTGCTTACAATCATAAGATTGCTGCTAACAATAATAATGTCAACATTCCGAATTTACAAAAAATAAAAAGGAGCAGGGGTTAAGTCCTTTAATTAATCCTTGAAGGCATAATCCAGACATTGCTACCAGAGGCACTGATTTGTGCTGGGAGGGGTGGGGGGGGAACCCTTGTTTAAATTAATTTTCAGATTATTGTAAACTACTAAAAACTGAGTGGCAACAAGCCAAGCAGACATTCAGAAGCAGCGGCTGCTCAGGACAACCCCAGATCCACTTTATGGGCTCAGGTTGGGCAGTTCTGTCCTGAGGCAGGGAGAAGGGCTGTTATCATCACAAAACACAAATGGGGGCTGTCACAGGCATGACAGGCACTCTCCCAAACACAGATGGAGAAGGGATGTTATGTGAGATGACCCAGACACTGGGGGTTTTTCAGAGTATGACCTCACTTAGGTGCAACCCTGAATGAGCTCAGTGCTTTCCATGGCTGTGGACACGTGGGCACAGTGTGGTACCAGACAATGCTCCTGCTCAGGTGATGCTACTCCATGTTTCCTCAAAAAGAACAAGCCAGATTTCTCTCTAGTGGACAGAAGTCTTTCTCCAAACCTTTAATGAGGGCTGAACTGGGTCTTTTTTCACACAGCTCAATGACTTGGTATGAGTAAGAACATTACATCTTCTTCTAAGGGTGTTTAGTCACTGTTGACTTTTCCAGTATTGGTGCCAGCATTTCTCATCTTGTTGGGAAAAAAAAAAAAATCCCACAGTGAAGACCCTGGCAGTGCTATAATGGAGGTTTCATGGTTGCAGAAATCCTAAAACTATCGAGTGTTCTTCTAACACATATGTTTGGGAGTGCTAAAACACTGACTTCACCCACAAGTAGTTCAGCATTTTACAAAGTTCCACATCCCTGCCCTCGAGAGCTTTCTATCTTAAATGGCAAAAACAAAAGAAGGGAAAAGAACAGAGCAGAACTGAAAAATATTTTTTTAAGAAAAGGACTCTGGTCCTTTGTTTTATAACTTCTGTCAGTAATTGTGACAAAACTTTTACTGTGACAGTAAGTGAACTAGTATTTCTGTGAAAGAGTACTGAAAACTATATAATGGACTTACTTTAATAATTAAGTCTTTCTTCTGACCTTCTACAAAGGTTGAAAATGCCTAGGAATTGCTTCATGGGATCTTACAGGAGTCAGTCCAAATTCTATTAGCTTGGGTGGAAGGTGGCTCAGATCCATACTTTTATTCTGTGAAATGAATGGAATAATTTCCCAGGAAGATGGCATTGATTCAGGAAGACTAATTGTAGAATTAAATATGAATAAAGGCACCTTTAAAATTATATCTCAGTAAGGCTGAGGAACACTTCTCACTGTATAGCCAGAGTGCATTTCTATACTGAATAAGTTCTTATTCTGTCAATAAATGTTAACACCAGCCCTTTTCCTACAAACACTAAGAAAAACATTTTCCTAAATGAAATGCAAGGAAATACTTGTAACCTGGCACTTATTAATTAAAATAAATACGTTTAGGGGTTTCAGTATTAAAATAAGGAATGTATTATTGCTTCTGCTGTAAAAGGAGTGGCAGTGCTGCTCGGAGAGTGATGTTGATAAATTTGAAAAGAAATGATCCAAAAGCTGTGCAGACATTCCTAGACCAGCAGTAGGAAGTACAGCACCTACAAACCTCAGTTCCTGAGAGGAGGAGGCAACTCAGACATCTAAACTAGAATGGGGAGAAGTGAGAACGAGCAAGTATAAAGGCTGCAGTGGACCAGGCAGGGTCTGATGGTGTTTTTTGCTCTATGACTCGGAACAGTAGGATTTGAAAGCATTTTTCCATTAAAAAAAAAAAATACACAAAATGACAACAGCAAGGCCCAGCTTTCAAGTCTACATATAAACATCGGCGCTTGGTTTTGAAACTTGTGGTCCTTCAGACCTCCTATTTTATTTTCAAACGGCATCCCCCCTGCCAAGAAGTTACATTTTTTTCCCTCTTTAAATAAGCAGCTAGGGTAATGGCGTGATGAACAAATTTCATTTCTTTCTGCTCCGTTTTTTCCATCTTTAATACAGCCTCCAGCAGGCCAGATGGCACCAATGCAATTGCTAGTAAGTCAATACATCTGGCTGCATTCCTGAAATGACAAATCTGATGGATAGAGCCCCGGCTCCTATACAAAGCCTCTTTTCAGAACGCTCTCCCTGGTACTTGTCTGCTTTAAGCAAAACCTAATGTGCGAAAACAAAATAAAATTGAGCTCTTTCACCACCCCGCGCTAACGTTTCATTTGCAGTGTTTTTATTAACGCTGCTCCCTCGCTGCCCTGCTCCTGTGCCTCGGCCCTGCTCTGCCCAGAGCTCACTTTTTGGCACAAGATGGGCTCTGTTCGAAGCCCTCCCTCCTCTGGAGCTGAGAACAGTTCAAAGCAGGTTACAATAAACACTCTGGGCTTTTCTCATAAAGAGCAGCGAGATTGTTTAGGAAATTGTCCTCCGAGAGAAAACAATCTGAGAAAGGCAGAAATGAAGCAAATGTTTCTTTCAACCTCAATAGTCTCTCATCGGGCGAATTAGGAGTTAGAAATACGTGTGACCTCTTGCCATCAGCAGAGCAGCAATCTGTCAGCAAGGCACTGCACTGATACTGCGGCTGCAATCCCAGCCTTACAAGGTGTGAGGAGCTCCGTGGACTCCCACAGTATCCCTGGATTATTTACAGACCCACAAATAAACCTCTGGAGGCAGCTGGTCGGACCAACAGAACGGTGTGTAGCAGAAAAGCAACAGGCAGCAGCACATCAGGTGTTAACCACCTCCAGAAAACTACAGACAACAGCACATCAGGTGTTAACCACCTCTTAGACAACACTGGACTTCATCTCATTTTATAGTTTTAACTTGGGAAAGAAGCCAGCACCAGATAAAATGCAAAAGCACAAAAAGGTGCCTGTCCACCAAAGAAGAACTGCTCTGTCCCCACAGCTATTTTGCAAAAATAAAGCAACATGTGAGGGGTGATGCTCATCATTTGTGTTTGTTCATTACTGAGAGACTCGTGGAAAGGAAGAATTTATTTCTGTGGCAACTGTATGATAAATATCAAACAACTGATAGTTTTAAGTCACAGCCCCCAAGTTACTCACACAAGAAGTGGCTCGGTCCTTGAAACTTTTACCCTTAAAAATTAGAACTTTGCCTCCTGAGTAAACTTGCTGAAGACATTGAGATGGCTCGAGGAGTAACAAAGGTGTAAAGAAATCCAAATACAAAAATACAAAAATCAAGAGACCCATATTACAAACACTAATCACACTAGGTAGCAACTAGTGAGAAACATGCTATGTCCAGTGGGTTAAAGATCCATCATTCCATCCCAAACACAAGCCATGCCTGTGAGTCTGAGCAGCTCCACCATGAGCATTTCTGTCTGCAACCTGAGCTGAACAGTCTCAGCCCAGAACATTAAGAGTGCAACAGGCAAAAAATTCTGATTTATTGGGTACAGTCTTTGGGCACAGGAACAAAAATGACGACAGAGAAGCTTTCCCAACCTTTGTACTACTCACCAGGGCTATGATCCCTTCAGAGCTCAAGTTGTCTTCTTAAAGGGGAAAAACAATTCCTGCTGAGCATTTCAAACAAACCTATCGTAGCTCAGAGCTCATCTCCAAAGAGCATCAGTTGTTCAGGGGCAGATCCTCTTTAAAAATCCCTGCCTTATTCTTCTTAAAGGCTTTTAGGATTCATTCTGCCTTGACTATATCCCATATGGAGAATTAAGTTACTTTCATAGGGGCTCTTTGCATAGTTCAGTAATATCAAAGTTAAACCTCTATTTAAGTAGATCTATTGTTTTAACTTTATTTTTTTATGACTCATGGAAATAAAAATGTTTAAAGCCACAGCTAACACTGGGGGTCTGGGATACATAACACAGATAACAAATCATCTGCCCAGTTCTCTGTCCACAGACTGGTAACCTGTACCACAGTATCCTTGGCCTGCTTCTCATATGCGTTTAGGGAAGACAGGAGAGGAATTTGGTTTCTTTTAATCTCTTTCCAGACAATGTGGGTAGCCCTAAAAGTCAGATTCACATTTTTTGCATTTTTCAGTGAGCAGTGAAAATAAAATCCTTGGCCTTATCGGTAATTTATGTGTAAATTATTTGAGCATTATTTTAAAAACAGCAGTGCAAAAAATACTTTGCATACCTCAAATATCAACAATCAACAACGAAAAAAATAATCTTTTCCTCATCATAAGTTAGAATATAAATATTTATACATGAATTTACACATGTAAACACTTAGCCAATGTATTATGAGAGGATATTACTAGATTTTATGATACAAAACTGTGTCTTCATAGACATATTTCCCAGTATTGTTTCCAGAGGTGAAGATTTTCAGATACTGAGCTACTCTTATTTAAAATATCACCGAGCATCAGAGAGATCTATATGGATTTTCTCTAGATATTTTACCTAAGAGTTTAAAATAAAAAAAAAAAAAAGCTATCATTATGAGAAGAATGTTTAGAAGAGGAAAATTGAGAATCCCATCAAGTATAAGGGGTTCTAGGATCGGAAGAATGAAGGCAGAGAGTGAAGACCCTTGTTTTCCATGGCTTTCCATCATGTTTCTCTCACTGTCTTACTGTCTGTGATTCTCATTTCTTAATCATTATTTCACCTTTCAATCTACTGTAGCCATTAATTGTTTTACTTTTGGATTCCTTTAATCTCTCCAAGTTGCTTCCCTGGTCGTCCTCTGAGGACTTATTATATGTGGATGAATATTTTCTGTTTCTCCATTCGTTTTCGTTCAAATGACACATTTTAAATTGCCTCATTCTTCCATGCAATTTTTGCCTACCAATGTCATTGCTTCATGGACTTAAATCATGCAATATTAGAACATTCTGAAATAGCAGTAATGATCTGCAAAGCTAAAAATAGAGAACACTTTAGAAAGAGCTTTCAGTTACGGAGAACCCCAAATTATTCTAATTTGGAAATGTATTTAAGCAAATTTGGGTAGGTTGTGCAGTCAGTGATTTTTCACCACGTTCATTTTGCACAGCCACATTCCACGTTGATCTTCTGAAATCAAAACTTCACTGGCCTTGTCACCCTGCTTAACTTGCTTAGAGAAACAGCACTGAGAAATCACTCTGTTTTTGAATATTTATCTGTTGAGTCATGTATTGAAGCTTAAAGCACAGTGATTGACTCTCAACAGATTAAGTCACCTTTCAGGATTTGGCACATCCAAAGGATAACACACTGGTTATGTCTGGAAAGAGGCTGGGGGGAGAAGGGAATCAAAGTAACCACCTTGAATGTGTTAATAGTAAGATGCCCAGGAAAATCCAGGCTTTACAGGCACTTACATCCCATTAGAGCTTTTTTTACGTTTTAAATCTGCCCTTAGATATTAAGGTGATAGGAACTGTGGAAAACAGATGGTATTCAGCCCCGGGGATACTAATTACTGGAAAATTAGCATAGCTGAAAATGGCATAATGCAGGTGAGCAGATATTCTGTGTTAAAGTTTGAGCATTGTTCAAAACAACAAGCAATATGCTGAAAAGTGTATATGTGTCTTCTGGCTGAGTAACTGGACAGAGACCCTGGAGGTGGTTACAGCTCTCCAGATTTGATACAGGCCCCTGGTATCCCTGGGATTGATGAACTTCCCTGCAGGCTCCTGAGAGTGGTGCAGCCCCAGCCTCCACCAGAACTCCCAGACATTGTTGCTAATAGAAGAGAAATCAGTCCCAGCCATATTAGTAATGCAAATATATCTGACCTTTGGCTAGTTTGTATTAGATCTGATACCATTTTGGAGAAAACCAGTAATCCCACTGCGATTTATTCCTAGGAAATTCGATTAGGCACCTCGATGTGGGTGCTGTTCCTTTATGATTGGAATATCACAGGGATTCACCACCATCAGCCAAGGTGATGATTGTTTGTCTCATCCCACAGGATCAGCTACCAGCTCTGAGAGCTTCACCTCTTTCTAGTCTGAGTTGAGTCAGGTAGGTCTGAGAGAGGCACTTGGAAGGTTTCTCCTCAGAAACAGGTGTTCAGTAAAGAGATGCTCGGGCATAACTGATACTGGTTTTACCTCAAGGTTTTATTCAGTGCACAAAATGTTGCTGGAATCACAGTTTGGGTCTTTGCCTGCCTGGGTTGCTTTTCTTAAAACACTAGGTCCTGGATACTTCTATCCCTGTTTTTCAGCAAATAACACAGGGCAGATAATCAGCTTTGACTGACATTTTGAGGCATTCTGACCTTTTTTGTGCAGGAAAATGTAGTGAGCATGAAGTGCTATCTCTTGCTGTGGTGAGCATGAGAGTGTTATCTCTTTCTCTCACTGCACCTCCTCAGGTGCAGAATAAATGTCCTGGATTCAGGTGTTCTCCTCCTTTAAAAGAGCCCCTTGGCACCTGATACCCTGGTGTACCTGTGTAAGAGATCCTGTGTTTATCAGTACTGCTCAGAATAAAGTAGCCCATTGTCCCTGGTGTAAAAGAAGTTATATATATTAAATCATTCACCAAAGAGGGTGGTTCTGAAAAAAAAAATGTAGCATATATGAACATAATAACCAAGTATGTGTCCCACTATTTTGGGTTTCCTTTCAAGAGAAAACAGAAAATTGGAGATCATATCTAGACAAGAGCAACCTGTAGCTACTATAAAGAAAGGTGCTTTTTAAGGTCCATTAAGCACTAATCATACCTTAGATTAAGGGGAGAAGGGGAAACCACAGGTCTAAGATTGTTTAAAGGGTACATTTCATACTATTAAGAAATTTAAGACAGAGACAGGTCAGGCTGAGTTCTGTTTAATTTAAAAGATACTCATCTCAAGCGTTAGTCAGAAGTCTCAGGATACTGAAAGTCTTTCTTATAACAGTGCACACTGGAAAAAGTGAGGAGGAAGAATTTCAGGAGAAGAGAGAGGCATGCAGTCCTGACTCAGGTCTAGTTTCTTCCATTCCCCCCAGAAAAACACAGCTTAGGAATCAATTCTAGTATTACTCTCACAAATGTGCAAGTTGCTCATCTAAAACACGTATCTAAAATACATTTATCCTACCCTAACTTGTCAGTTGACTTGCATCAGGGTGCACTATCCTGGGCAAGTTCTGCAGTTCTGCAGGAGCATTTTTCTCTCAGTTCTTCAGCACCTGCACTGCTCCCTCAGGCACTGACACTCTGCAGGTGTAACTGCACCCCTGCACACACTGCTGGGACCCCCTCGGGCACCAGGCACATGCTGATATCAGATAAATCACTGCATTCTCAAATGGAAGCATTACTTCCTACTGAAAAGGGTCTTGCCACCTCTATCACACAGTTTCCAGGAGTAAAAATTTGAAATACAAGTACAGTGATGAAGCTCTTTAAGCTGGAGAGGGATTTTTGACAAGGGCATGTAGTGATAGGACAAGGTGGGATTGCTCTAAACTGCCAGAGGGCAGGGTTAGATGGGATATTAGGAAAAAATTCTTCCCTATGAGAGTGGGGAGGCCCTGGCACAAGTTGCCCAGAGAAGTTGTGGCTGCCCCATCCCTGGAAGTGTCCAAGGTCAGGTAGGATGGGGCCTGGAGCAACCTGGGCTAGTGGAAGGTGTCCCTGCCCATGGCTGGGGGGTGGAATGAGATGATCCTGAAGGTCCCTTCCAACCCAAACCACTCTATGATGCTGTGATTCTAAATGTCTTTGATTGAGATAGGCAACAAACATTTTAGCCTGAGCCCAATGGAGAGGATCTAATGATTTAGCACAAGATGCTGGCAGCCTGTTCAGAGGAACAGGTGAGTTATCCAAGAGCTCCAGCCACCCAAGCCAACTGGCACCCTTCTCCCTTCCAATTTCCACACAAAGCAATCACTCAGTCAGTCACCAATTTGGACAAGGGCCCATGCCAGCTCTCCTGGCCAAGCACTCCAGGGTCTGATCCAAACCCCACTGGTCTCTGCTCTGCTCCACCCCAGCCTGAGCAGGCTTGGCTGCTGGAGCCTTCCCCAAACCCCCCATTCTCTGCAAAGACCTGACAAAAGTGCCCCAGTGTCGAGTCAGTTCCAGACTTCTGCTCCTTTGGATGGGTGAAATAATCTCAAAGCAAGGTCAGGGAGGAAAAATGTCACCTTTGAAATGGTAGGAGGTTTCTGTAGCACATTATCGTGCTACAGACAGCAAAAGTAAACAACAATGACACTACAGACAGCAAAAGTTTGCAGCTGTATTATAAACGTTCTTCCATCCCCCCTGCCTAGGAATAAGTCATCCAAACAAGCCCTGGCAGTTTTGACTGCTCAAGAAACTTTATGGCTGAGAGCTGCACAGATGATTTACTGCCCCGTCCCCCTTCTCCCCTCAAGCTTGCACTAAAGCAGAACTTCACAATTGTTTAATGGGGGACAGCACACTCGCCTTTTCCTTGTTTTTTTTTTTTTGCTTTTCCTTCTCATGAGAAAACTTGTTTTATAGTTTTCTTGTGAAAGAATTTGTGATGTCTGATTACAACACGGAGCTATAAATCCAAGTCTTAAAAAACAGTGTCTCTTTCTTAGTTTTTTCTTTTTTTTTTTTTTTTTTTTTGTGCTCAGCATTAAAACACACTTGTTTTAATGAGCCAACCGTCTAGGTATGAGAACACACGACTGCTGAGAGGGAGAAGATAAGACAAAGCACCCTGCTGCATCCCTGATGTAGTCCTGATGGATCCTCTTCTAACAAAGCACGTAGCTGGTACTTAAAGCTGTTTATAAACTTTAGGCCAGCCAGTTTCTGCTTGTGAAACAGCCTGAAAAATGAAGCCCAAGGCAGCCCCTGATGCACCGAGGTACTTCAGAGGAGATATAATTTCAAGTGCACTGCCTTCATTGGTCTGAGATTTAGTCATGGAAATACTACAAGACTCTTCATTTAGTCTATGAAAATAACACATGAAAAGTAATTGGTTTTGTACTAAGTAGAAGGCAACATCATAGAAATGCAACCACCACTTTCATAGGAACAGGTGTAAAGATAAATAAAATCTATGTGAGTAAATGGAACTCCCACCTCTGGTCTCACAACCCGAAACCTTCTAAACCCAGTGACAGTCTCACAACCACTGTGATGTTCCTGAAGCCAATTTATGCACAGTCCTTCATCACAACAGGTCATCCCATAACCTGCATCTCTCGTGTTCATCCCCTCGGGCCCTTTGAGGAGATAAAGTGAGATTCAAAAGTTACATGAGGTATTTAAGACTCTTCATCAGCGAGCACATTCCCACAGAGACCAACCAAAACTGGGACCAACATTTCAGCAAAATGGGACCAACGTTTCAGCAAAATCCAGCGTGCCCACCAGCACTCTTTTGCTTTCCTAGACCAATATGCTTTTTTCCAGTAGTCAAAATAGGACTTAGCAAGGACAGACTTGAAAAAAAAAGCTCCCTTCCTACGTTAGCTCATACACAAGAAATGTGAATGTAAGTGCTGCAGCTGGGATGGTGGAAGGACAAAGGCAGGAGGCAACATCTACCAACTCTACGGCTTAAAAATCAACCAAGGAAAATTGTCAAAGCCAGAAGAACAAGAAAACCACTTTCAAATCTTGTTTTTGGTGATTTTCTAGTCACTGCTCTATCGACCATCCAGGCAGACCTGCACTGAAGCAGAGGTTGCCCTAACCAACAGTAATACTGCACAGTGCAGGGTGCCCTTCTTTCTTTTCCTCCCTGCAACATTCTCATTACTGTTGAAATTTGTGGAACTTAATATTTTACAGCAAATTATTCTTTGGAAGGTGTAAGACCAATCACATATATCTATATATAAATTCAAGATGCAATGACTTTTCACACCACATATTACTAATGGTAGAATATTTTCTCTGTTCTTTCTGAAGAGGTGCAGCAAGAATTTCAGAGGGATATTCAGTCAAATGAAAATTCCATGTCTTGCAACATACTTTTCTATACAAGGAGAAAAAGAAAAGAAGAAAGTACTGCTGTACTCACAGCACCCAAGACTGCAGAAGAAAGAAGCTGGCCAAGACCCACATATTTATTTTGGGGGGGTTTTCCCCCCCTTCATTTTTCACTGAATAAAATGTTTCAAATTCAGTGCAAAATATTTCAGCTTGGGTCCTGAAAACTGGAAAATCTCAATTTTCTTTTTTCCAGTTTCAGCTTTTTTCCTCTCCCTTCTGTTATTCCTTTCTCTCTCCAGAAAGGATGAAATAGCATGAGATACTAGAAATACAGGGAAGTCCACCTTCTTTATTTCCCTAAGATTTTTTGGTTAGGAAAAATTACAAACATTAGGATGCTGTGAAAGGGGGATTGAAGAGACCTGCTTTTAATGCTTAACCTCTAATTTACAGCGTTTTTAAAAGTCAAGTTCTTTATGTGTAGATACCTTTCAGTAAGATATAATCTCTCAAATAGCAGTCACAGAACAATAAAAGAAATATTCAAGCTGATTATATTATTCAATGAAGTTTTCATTAATCTCTAAATAGCACCGAGGTCTTGGGGGAATAACTTGTTTATTTTTCCATTCATTGTGACAAATGGTTGACTACACCATGGTTCTTGTTGTTGATACTAATAATTTATGTTTCAGATTCATATACTGCTGCTTTAGAAACAATGGGCCTGACCTTTTCAGTTAAGAACTATCAATGAAATAGCAGTGCTTATTTATTTAACAGAAAAACAGTCTTGTCTCTAACTTGCTTTGCTCAAGATAGAGTAAGATGTCAGCAGTGCTTCACAAACTGCATTCACATTAAAAACTCACAGTTATAAGTTAATCTAAATCAAGGTTTGAGATTTATTCAGAGAAAGAAAAAAACCCTTAAACTGCTTGAAAGACACTTCTGCTATATCAGGGCTTTTCCAAGATCAGCCTTTAAACTGAGTTTTCAGCAGCCTGCAAACAGGACTCCAATAATATTTACCTGTGACTCTGAACCAAGATACCAAATGACTTTTCAATTTCCCCCTTTAAGATTGAATCCTTGTGAAACTTAAAGGAACTTTAAAATGAGGTCTCATACCTGGTGTCTGTATAATTTCATCTTAGTTTTGTTGTTTTTTTTTTAAGAAGAAGCAGCAGGGGGGACACAAAACACATGCACGATTTTCTTTTGAATTCAATAATTTTTTATCATGTTTTCTTTGGTACCTTGGAACTACATTCAGAATGCAGCAGAAAATGAAGAATCATGTGCCAAAACACAGTAGAGGCTGAGAGTGCAGGTACAGACAATCCCACAGGGCTTTGGAGAGCACTGAGATGTTCAGAGCAGAGATTCAGTATCTTGAAAAAAGAGCATCTCTAGTAAGTAATATAACAAAAGGCTGTTTTCTCTCTGAGATGAGCCATGAGAGGGGACAGGGATATATATATATATATATGAGTTTGGATCCCCATCCAGATCAGACTTTTGGCTGTGATACTATTGCCCATACACAGGAGTGGGTAATGGTATGGATGATGGTACCTTCTGCAAGTTCATAATACTTAAACATCGTATTTTGTATTTATGTCCTACCTACACCAAATAAACATAAATAGAAATAGAAATATACTAGATCTGGATTACCTAAGTAACCTCCCAAGCCAGCCATGTATAAAGTTAAAATTCCTGCATTAACGGATTTATCATGAGCTAAAATAAAACTAGTGCTTTTAAGGAAAAACATATATTGTTTCTATAAATACATAAAATACATTATTATTTTTAAAAAGCAATTTGCAAATAAATCAGGATTAAATATCTAAGGAGCCAGGGATACTGTCACTTTAGGAAACACTGTGAGGAAAGAAACACCGCAGGCTGGGAAAAACCTGCCCGCTTCTTAGGAAGGGAAACCGTTAAAGTAAACAAGATTCTCTCACTCCAAAAGTATTTGAACAATGGATAGTTTCAGTTTAGCTGCTGAACTTTTGAAAGACTGGGTGTACTCATAGCACAAGGTGTACCAGCCCTGCAAAGCCATCCATCAAACCGAGCAGTTCTGCGCTTGCTACTTGAGCTTTTTGGACTCCGGCTGCACAATTTTAAATCAGAAAGTGTCAGAGCTCTGGTTTGAAGCCTGGATCTGCAACCTTGAAAGCTGAGTATAATTTCCTGCATCCCACCACCACCATCCCCCGCACCTTTCATAAAGCACACACTTCACTTTTACTCTGCGAGTGCCCCCAAAAACGCTGCAGAGCACATTTCTGGCTCCCAAGGAAAACATCAGGGAGTGGGTGTACTTCCTCAAGATTGTATTGTGCTTAAAGATAAGCCAAAGAGAAAACAAAGAGCACATTATAAGCAACTGGAATAGCAGCTTCTGAGGTTTCCAGTGCTTAAGTAAGTTTAAAGTAAAGTGGATATTAATGACAAACATTCACTTTCTTGATTAACAGCTCTTACCTTTGCCTTTCACTGGATGAATCTGGAGGGGACAGACCTTACTGATAATGCTGCATTTGGCTGTGTTTGTGAGGTTAGTGAGGTGAAAGTCAGTGATGCTGTGGTGCACAGCTACTGTAGGAAATACAACCTAGGATACAGATATAGGGATAAATTTACTGAGGTTTTGTTGCTTTTCCAAGCATTCCAAGAAGGTGGTCCACTGTGTTAGGCAGGACATGCTCCAAATGGGAGCATATCATGCATTTACCTTCCTTGCATAAAATCTTCCATTATAAAGGAGTCCAACAGGCTGCTCTCAAAAAAGCTCTCCCACTTCTGATGTCTGCAAAAAGCTTCTGATACTTGGCAAGCAGAGCATCTTTGAGTTAGAAAAAGACCTTTTATTCGTCTCATCAAATTCTTTTTGGTCGGTGTTGATATGAAATTGTTAAAAATCTCCATTTCCCTCCTCTAGCCTGCCAAAATAGCAATTAACTGCAAAAGGTGGCTGATTAAAGTCTCAAAGCAACACAGACTTTGGCATGATATTAGCTTTAAGTGATAGTCTCTGCAAGTGAAACCATTTGTTTTAGATTCCATTTGCTGGAACACACAACGTAAGAGCAGCTTATAACACACAGGGGAGATTAAGAGCAATGGTTTAGAAAAGGACTATGCACCTGTGAAGACCACATGCAAATCTGGGGGTTTTTTAAAGGAAAAAGGAAGTACCATAGAGAAGTATTCAGAACTTTACTATGAGGTTGTGTAGAATAACTTGGCACCAGCTGAATAATTGCTTGTTAAGGCAGCACAGAAATTCAGGGTAGTATGGCTCTAAGGGGCTACTTGGCTAGGAAGTATAGTGACCCTAAAAGAGAGGATAAGAGTTCACCAGGTTGTTTTTTCCCCCAGTATAAAAGTTTGGACAATTGTAGAATTACCACTCTGAACTCTTTAGTGGCTTGTAAAGGTGAGGATACACCAGGACTGACCTCTGAAGATAGTCTGTCAAAGCTGTCCCCAAATCTATATTAGCAGTGCACATGAGGTAGCATTTGTCTAGTGACAACAACAAAGCAAGCAATGATAGATGTAGATATTTCTAAAATTACTGCAGAAATACTTCCCCTGAAGCACTCATCTGGCTAGTAATACCTCCAGAGTTTTAGGGTCTCTGGATCCATATTTGAGTTATACCAGGTACATGAAATTACATAAAAGTCATGGAAGTCATTCATCAGCCACTGATTTAAAAAAATTCACATATATTGGCAGGCAGAAGATATGAAAACCCAATAGTCCAGAGCAACTGTGCTGCCCTGGGTTCAAACACAGGAAAGGATGAAAGCCCACAAATTGACTCTTATATTTACATTATTTACATAGTCTAAACCAGCACAGAAACATAAATCACCTGTTTCGGTTTGTTGGGGTTTTTTTAAGTAACAGTTCAAAAATGCAAACCATGAAGAAGAAAAAAAGCAGAGGAGAATACAAAACCAGTCAAATAATTTGATTACATGCCTTATGATTTCTCATAGTACATTTTATATCTTGTAATTCAGGTAATTAAGCATCAGATAATCCCCACAGGCTCTGCTTTGGCCATAATACAGGGATAATATTGTCACAGGAATGATTGAGAACAACTGGCATAGTGTAACACGTGGCTCTTTGCAGCCTGCCAGGACCCAAAAGTGGGGAAAGGACCCAAAAATGCATATTTAAAATTAATGGCATAGGAAATGTAAAACAGCCCGGATTTAACTGTGTTAGAAGGAACAAAAGGAAAAACATTACTAATAACCTGTGTTTCAAAGGTCTGCTAGGCTGAGACAAAACCTGACTTTGAGAAGCAAGATACCACAGACAATGCAAGAAGGAAAGTACTGGGATTAGAAGGAAAACACTTTGTCCCAACTACAAAAACGGGTTTATGACCAAACAATTATCATGGGCCATCTAGGAAGACTCTTTCTTGCCACCACACACCAGTTCCCCTAGAAAGCCAAAATCACTGACATGATAAAAGATGCTGTATCTATCCTTTTTAGCAAATCCTAAAGAAAATACACCTCCATAAAACAGCGTTTAAATATGGTTGAGTTTTGAGCTTTCTTTGACACTCACTTGTTTCTTTCACATCTGGAAATTTTTCTAATTTCATCCTCTTGGATGACCTCCCATACTCCTAATTCTAAGAAGAATTTAGCACTTTTTCTTAAGATATCACTGATACTTTAGAATGATCATATGAGAACTTCAGCCTTCATCAGAAAAAAAGTCTTCTAAATGTAAACTCTAAACACCAAACCCCAGAATTTTAATAGAAATTACCTCAAATTTTAGCTGGTCTAGCAACTTGGTTAAATATTAGAGATAGGAAGGACAGACAAGAGGCTTAAATTCAGATTTAGCAATATTGAGCTGCAGATTTAACTTTTATTCTCAGAGCAGATAATGTCAGTTTTAACTTCAACACTGCACAGTTCAGATCCTCATCATGCCATAATGTAGTGACTTTGCAAAATGGTGTCCTTCCAATAAGTATTCCTACTGAAAATATTTATATGAATGAGAATTAAAGTTATTATAAATCAGTTAAATATCTAAATCTAGTGTTTGGGGTTTTTTTGGAATTGGACTATCAGTAAGAATTGCTCTGAGTTACTGAAAAAAAACAAGATTAGAGATAGTATGCAAAAGAAAATTCAGGCTGGCAATCAGAAGCCACACTGGGATTTGCCACAGCTTGAAACCAGCTAAGAAAAATGTCCAAAGCTCACCTTGAAGGTCAGTGGAGAGCTGAGCATCACAGAAAAAGGTTGAAAACTGCTGGTCAGCTTGCTAAATACAGCTCATCCAATATTCCCTTTACATTTCCATGCACCACAAACATCAGTCTACACCCCTGAATCACTGTTTTGTTCCTCCCAGAGGGATAGTTAGAGCCCCATCTCCTTCAGGAGATACATGGACAAGTTCCAGTCAGCTCCCCTAACAAGCCTGGTCAGAGCTGGCAGACGTTTTTAAAGGCATGGCACATGTGCACATCTCCTGTGGAGAAAAGGTCCTTTGTCCAAAGCTCTGCTGCCTCTTTTTCCTCTCTCCAATTATCTGCACATGGCTTTAACTCATGGTGTGTGTGCTCTTTGCACACTTCCTCTGCTTAGAGAAAAAAGAAACCAAAACCCCTCCAAAAAACCAAACCAAAACAAAACAAAAAAACCACACCCAACAAACCCACCACTTTTATGGCCATAAGCCAGGTCTTACACTAATAATGAGATTTGTATTAAAACCAGCAGTCTGGTCCCTAGATTCCTAGTTTCTAGGATCCTGTGATGTATAGTATGGCCACAAGTTATGCTACATTTGGGCTGCAATATTGTCTTATTTCACAGGACAAAGACTGAATGTACCTTCTCTGCCTTGATCTGGGGGTTCTATTTTGCTACATGTTTATTTCAAGTCCCAACATAGCACAGAAATGGCAAAAAGTAGAGGCAAGGATTCAGCTCACAGTATGGAGGGGGAAATTTGAAGTAGGATCTGCTCAGGAGAGGCTTCCAGGAAGCATAAAGGAATGATTAAGGTATGGAACTTCCTCAGGACTTGGTTTGTTAACGTTATCACAGGTTGGTGAACATGAGGTATTAAAAACAAACAGATCCTTCTGCCACGTGAACAGATTCCAGGAAAAATCACCCAAACTGAGCCTCTGCACGTGGCAGATTTCACAGCTCCACATTGCTGCTTGTCCCACGTGGGCAACTCCAGTTTGAGTTAGAAAATATCCACCTCTAGAACCCCCTCCTTAATAGATATTCCAATGACTTTATTCCAATGGCTTTATGTGAGTGGGATGGCATTCCTCATTTTAACTTCCTCCATAGCAAGAATCAGACTTTTGGACATGGAAAACAGCAAGATTCAGCCTTTAGAAGCTTAAAGGAAAGCAAATTCAGGGGAAAGCCACTGAGAATGGAGCAGAGAGAGACAGTGGTGGTGATTGCTGCACCTAAACGTCAGCAGCTTATCCCTTCTTTTCTCAGGTATCCTTGCATGTATTCCTGCAGGAGTCCCCATCCCCATGCTCAGCTTTTCAAGGAATGATGAGAAGGAAAGACAATTACAACTGCTAACCTCCTTTGTGAAAGAATTTTAAGAATTCAGGTAGATATTCATCAGAAACAAGCCAGTGAATTTAATTTGTCTCAGCCATTGGTAAGGGGGAAGAAGAAAGGTCCCAAACACTAGTGAGGTCTCAACAGTTCTTGAAATATAAAGAGAGAAAAAAAAAAGGGGAAAAAAAAGAAAAAGAAAAAGAAAATAAGAGGACCTGAAGGACACAGGTTTCAAAAATAGCTCACATATTTTTCTATTTGCCTATAGTAAGTACAAACCACAGGAGCAAGTTGAAACCCTGCTTTTTTCTTTGCCCAATTATTCAAGTGAGGCAAAAATTTTCCCTCTCCAAGGTGAATAAACTTCAGCCATAAGTAAAGTCCTGCTTAAATATTGACACAGACCAGTATATTCTCCACTACCCGCTGTTTTGTTAGCAATTAAAGTATTAGATAACCAGGCACATGTACACAGCTGGATGAAGAAACCTCAAATTTCTGAACAGCGTCCCAGTTTCAAGAGTCGGCGTGGAGTCAAAATGACCTTTATCTTGCCAGTGTTAACAAATTTAGATTAAGTACACAGATACAAAATTCCTTACGTGATTTATCGACTATGTAATGCTAATTTTTGTGCCCATACCATTTGTACAGGCTCATTTTACTAGGAACTGTACGGAGCAACGTGCCAGGCATGTGGCAATATTGAAGATGAATGGGGTCGTCGGTTTTTTTCTTAGATTATTCCCCACACACACACACATAAAATAACCTGTGAACACTCTGATAATTGGAAAAGCACACAGTTCACCTTGCAGATCAGATTGGCAGAGGACTCACCAAGATGTTGCAGAGGAGACAGGCTGAGGTCTGGAGCGAGTGCACTGCCGTGAGTGGAGTCCATGTGGGAAGAAGGAACTGCTTGGATGCTGCCTAAGGGCTGAGACCTGGGTCCATTGGTATTTCTGGAAGAGAGAAAGACAGATGGGAACAGTAAGTTTCATTCTGTAAGTCAGAAAGGAATGGAAAAGCTAACATTGAAAACACATATCTGTCCTGTTTTATTTAAAGCAATGCTAGGTACAAAGGAACCGGCATCGAGATGTAGGTAAAAGTGAAACTCAGAATATTGCTCTCCCTTTCCTATGTTTAAAGCTGTTGTTAGAAGCCCTGCCATAACATGAAATTTAAAAACAAGTGCATCTACTTCTAGATGTCCACCAGCAGAACTTTGATTACATTTGTATTTGTCTATGCACATTTACATCTTCCTGTTCAGTGTTCTGAGGAAATTACATTTTCATTTGTAGGTTTAGTATGGCAATGAGGATGGAACAATATCAGTCTTCCTCCAAAAATAAAATGATTTTTAAAGGTTTCTACTTTCACACCCTCCACACATGCCTTATCACCCCAACATCCCTGTTCACCGCCCACCAGGTGCACTGGTGCAGCATTTTGCCATGGTCTGCTAGAAACTGGATTAGTGAAGTCATAAAAGTTATAAAACATAAAGCAAAAATGTGAGTGCAATCACCATCCAGACCCATGCCTGTAGAATGGGATTCTCAAAGAGCCCTTGCAGTAATTAGGTGATTGCACACCTCTCATTGCAAAGGGAAGCCTGCCAGCTGATCTGATGCCTCACTACAGCATAAAAAACCTCCTTGTATTTCAGAATAATTCATCTGACCCTCTCAGCCTTAAAGTCTTTGACACAACACCAGTGTATAAAACCCTACTGAAGCTCTACTTCATGGTATATTACTCTTAAAGACCAGCAGCAGCACTGTAGTTAAAAGTGGCATATTTAACCATACTAACAGTGATAAGGAGGGGCAGTAGTAAACACTCATACCATGAAAAAAATAAGGTTTTTAACTAAAGTGCTTTTAGTAGCTGTCTTTTGTAGGCTGGAACGTGCTGCTGCTCTGACTCTCACTTCTACGAAAACTCAGAATAATTATTTTTAAAATTAACCAAACACAGGTTTGTATAAAGAGAAATCATTGAAGTATACAATTCCCTGAGTACAGCTGTGAGGTCAGGAGGTCAGACACATGCTGTGTGCCAACAGCAAGAGGTTAGAGCGGATTTTTAAATCCATTATGCTCAAGAGTACGTTCAAAATCGTGAAAAAAGGTTTGCTTCTTACTTGATATCCTCACAGCACATAAAAATCCTGAACTCTAAATATAGATTTGTATTAGAAGATAGCCTCTTTTTTTTATGACAAAATTATTGTGTAATCAAATGCCACGACCAGATACCACGAGAATAACTTAATGATGTAGGAACACGAGTTGGCACAAAACAAAGTACAGCTCACAACCTTGGGCTGTGTAAATTGATGCAACTTCCTTGGTTATCCATTTATATTCTTTTATTAATTTACTTTGGTAATTCAGAAACTCAATTTAAGATTTAATACGATCTCAGGAAAGAATCCATAACCCTCAAACATCTGCAGTGATGGTCAACTGATCAATACAATGATGGCATTCACATGAATTTCAGCAGAGCACAATTGAGGGCTTGTGCTTAGTGCTGGGATATGTCTGATAAAATATTTTGGTTGAAATCACTCTCTTCTGAAAGGTAAACCTAATCTAGCAATTCGGGATTCTGGCTACTCCAGAAGGATAAAGGAAAACAGATTTACCAGACTGCATCTGGGAATCTCAGCTTCTGGCCTTAGGACAGTCAGCTATTCTAGATATTCACGTTTATCTGTTGGTTTAGGAGCTTATTTAGGAGTTGAATGAACCCCTTGACTGTTCAAAAGAATGAGACAGTAAAGTGCTTGACAGGTTTAACTTTTCCTTGAATGCAGAGACTCCATGAACAGATTACAACCTGTTTGGATGCTCTCCATAGTGAAACCACAACGGGATTTCTTTTCTTCTATTTCATTAGTGCCCTTCTTTCATCAATTGTTCACAGAGCTGCTAAATACTCTGTGCTAAAGCCATTTTATCTGGCACTGCCTCCCCAGTTATATTTTCCAGCCACTGCTATCAGGTTGCTGTGCTCCATTCCCTAAGAGCAATACCCACATTCACCACGGATGTGAGACAACCTGGGGGAGAAACCCTCAACACAGCTTGGACACAAGCACACAAACATCATCTACAATAACAGAAACTCTCATCAGTGACAGCAAACAACCTGCTGTAGAGCCCCAGGTGCCCTTTTCCACTCCCATCCCATCACCTGACACCTCCCTCTCCTTCAGTATCACATACTGATTTCAGTATTGGTGTGACCACTCTCTGGGTGAAATCCAACCTTCAGTAAAGAGCAGGAATAAATACATTTCCTATGACTTCCCTCCCCAAATTAAGTTTCTGCTATGCTTATGAGGCAGCACTATTCCCTTCCTCATTATCACTGTTCTGATCAGAGAGAAGTGCTGCACTCACTTTTTTCTCCCTTCTTTTTGGAGAGTTGGGCAAGTATCTGTGATACAAAAATGACCAGCACAAAACTTAATTTCTGCTGAAGCAAACTATTTCCAAGGTTGCTTTTATACATGGTCAGGGTTGACAAGACTGCAACACTCTCGGTGTACGAGGTCCAGAAAAGTGAAAACAAAGCCAAAGCGAATTCAGTTCAAAAAAATCCAAGCAAATATTCACAGAATATGTTGGCAAATATTCACCAGGTCTAGTCTGCGTCACATTTTTAACCTGTGTCCCTTTCACGTTGCCAAACCAATGAGACACTCCTGCTGTTGTCCAGAAAGGACAACATCTTTGTAGTACACAAAAAAACCCCTCCAGAATTACTTGCCAACCGCTCAAAGAGATTTGTTTGTATTTGTTATGGACGTTCTCCTCCTCGGGACAACTTTGGCTTGAGCAGTGTTTGCATCAGCAGGGAGGTGGGCCCAGAAAGGTAACCCAGACCTGTGTTACATCCTGCTAAAGCTGACAGTGCTCCTCTCCCCAGGGACGTTCCTGTTCCACAGCCCTGCACCAAGGTCCTGCTCCACATGGGGCAGCAGAGCTGGAAGGGAGAGGGAACCTCTTCATGGAGGAGGAGTTTCAGAAACTGCCCATTAAAGTGAACCAGTCGGATATCTCTCCAGTCACATCCCCCAAGTTTCATTCCCACAAAAGCTCTCAGGAAAGAGTGAACACTGCAGTTCTGGCTGCACTAATGAGTGTCAGCCTTATCTGCAGGCATAGTGTCCATGCACCTCGTCAAACTCGAGGGAGGAATCAAAAATACAGCAAAAATCAGTTTTGTCTTAGATACCTGAAGCACAAAACAAGTGGCCTATAGCCACTGAAATAATACTGCTGAGAAAGAATAAGAAAAAATAGCATGTTTTATCCTCAACAAATAACTTGCAGTATGATCAGGAGTTAACAGGAGATAATCCTTCCCCTTCTGCATTAAAACATGCTTGCTCCCTCTCCACGTCCTTGTAGTTTTGAATACTTTAGGATAAATAGATGGTTCAGCAGGAGATAAAATAAGGACAACACCTTCAAGTTATATGTTTGTCTGGTTTATAACCTTAACCATTTACTTTTGCAACTACACTCTGTTATTAATGTTCCCTGATCTCAGTTTGCATGCCATGTTATATATAAAAAAAAAGAAAGACAACTCAAGAAAACCACATACCAAAAAGCCTGTCAATATTGTGACAATTGCAGTCGTGGCTAAATCACTTTGGATGCCTCTTTAAACTCCCAAAAGTCCTTGCTGGAGTTTCTTTATCGCTGCTGGCAGAGAGCAGGATGCTTTTAGACTTCTGAGTTTGCTGACATTCTCATTGCATTATGTGCCAAGTTTGTAATACTGTATCTGTAATTTAAAAAAAAAAAAAAAAAGGTTTTAGGCATCCAGATACCCTGCTGGTCAGATGTGCAATTTGAAAGTAAACATCCAATGAGAAGAGTTTATCTAAAGGCAGCTCCAGTAAGTTTGCATTAATTTAGGGGTATTTTGCATGTACCTCTTAGAGCCTCAGTGTCAAAATTACATTTTTTATACATTCATTTTCCACTTTATGTAAAGCAGAATGTCCTACAGTGATCAAATTGAAGAGCCAAACTTTTCAGACAGAAACAAGAAGCTGCTGTGCTGTGTGTAGAAATTATTTCTACCCCAAGAAGGCAATTTCTCCAGGCAACTAATTCCAGCCTTATCAATTAGCTCTTGTGATGGAAGGAATTTTATCTAGTGGAAATTGGAGAGAGATCTGGTCTGAAAACTCACAGCATTTTGCCAGTGAACTCATGGGAGGGACACTACTGTGCATATCCAAGATCTCAAACTATTTGAATCTTAACTTCTCCAATCAAGGATAAATAAAACACAACAAAAATTGTCTAGCAAGTTCATGAGCCACAGAATGGTTTGGGATGGAAGGGACCTTAAATATCACCTAATTCCAACCCCCTGCCATGGGCAGGGACACCTTCCACTGTCCCAGGTTGCTCCAAGCCCCATCCAACCTGGCCTTGGACACTTCCAGGGATGGGGCAGCCACAGCTTCTCTGGGCAACCTGTGCCAGTGAGTGCTTGTGTTTCTTTAATTAGATCTCTGTTTAAGGACAAGTTAAGAGCTCAATACATTTGAAGGGGTAAGCCCTCATTTAGTGAGCAAGTCATCCAAAATCTTTCTTTACAGTGCATTTTTCAGTAAGTCTCATTAGAGGAGCCGAGAAGAAATTAATTTCTCTTGCAGTAATGGCAAGGATGTTTTGGTAATACATGGAGCTCATAGGAACCCTTCATAAAGCATGGAATAAAAAGGGAAACAGAACATTTTTGTGCTCTATTTGCATAGTTAAGTGACAGATGTACCAGCAGCAAACTGTATTGGTCAGAGAAGGCTGAGCTCAAGTGGGTCCTTTTCATTGCCTGCCAAAATAGAGCCGCCTTGAAACGCTCCTGTAGGAAATGGAAGAATTAGAAGTGTCTCTCTGAATCCTGCTGTTCCAGCTGCTTCTCAGACTTTTGACTTCAAACTACAATCCAGCTGCTGGTATTTTCATTCCAATTAAGTTTTGAGTGTTTTTTAAACAAAATATTTTCATAGAGCGACTATTAAGTGATTTCATCATGATCTGATTTCAAACAACAAATGCTTACTGAACTGCAGAGACAGAGCCTGAGAGATGAAGAAACGTGTGTTTGGAGATTATAAAAATGCTAAAAGGATTTAACTTGGCAAGCAGAAGCCTGAGAGCTCAATTTGACTCAAGGGATGCCAAAGTATTGAGGGCTGTGGTAAACAGTAACCCAGACCTCCTCCAGAAGCTGTCCATTAATAAGGGACCTGAGGGACACATTAGAAAATTAACAATTGGAAAATTTAAAACAAATCCAAAATCCAGCTGAGTGTGTGCAGTGTCCAGGTTATATGGTCAATGCAGTAGCTGTCTTTAGAGGATCACACTGCAGAGACACTGGAAGTGGGGATTTTGTTCCAAAATAAAAGTGAGATGCATTTTTTTAAGAGGTAAAGTGGCAGCCAGTAAGACCAGCATGAAAGCTGCTTGCTACTGCAGCCAGAGGTGCTGATGTGTGGGTCAGGAGCTTTAACCTCTGGCTGCAGCAGCAGCACCAGGGGAAGAAGCAGCTGTGGGTGGGGGGTACTGCAGCAAAAAAGAGAGAAGGTGCTCACAGAGAGATGATGAATCTTACAAAGAAATGTTCCTCTCAAGGACACGGATCTGGAGTTGCAGTGCCTTTCTCCAAAGTCTCTCAGCAGCCCAACTGGAGACAGCAAATTGCTCCAGGTACTGAGCACCCTCAGCAGCAGCTGCTGGATTTGGTGGTCCAAGAATCTGGACCAGAATTGCAACCAGCAAACCTCCTATCACAATGTGACACTTATCCTACCACAAAATTATCACAAGATTTCAGAGAATCCAACATTTCTCTATTACTTACGGGGAAAAGATCACAATCTAGATGTCCATGGCCTTTCCATCATCAGAAGAATGTCATTGGCTCCCTTTCTCAGTGGTGTGCTGAAGTCAAGCATCTCACCCTCCAAATACTCCTCGCCTTTCAAAGAACAGCATAAAGTGGGGATTTAGAGATGGAGACAACTTCCTCACCACATTACTCTGGCACCATAAGAAACTTAATCATGTGGCTGCTGGCAAAAGGCCTACTTTTAATGGCATCAAATACACATGGACTTTGTTGAGACAGATCCCTGTTACTTTTTTATGGTGGGTTTTGAGTGCTGGCTCAAAACAGAAGTATTTTAGGTAATGATGGGCTTGTAAGGAAAAACAAATATGCAAAAATGGATACTGGCCTTCATTGACTATCATACACAGGATTAGGTGCCAGAAACCCAAAAAGGTTTATTAAGTGACCTAACACATAGAAAAAGGAAAAAGACAAAGGCTTATTTTCTCTCTTAACTTTGCTTATTGCTATGGAAGTCGAATCCCTTCTTTTTTCATTGCCAGAATTTTTTCATTGTCAAGATGTTTTTCATTGGGTTAAAAAGCTCTGGGGACATTGTATGTATAGGAGTATATTCTTTATTTCTTTTATAAGAATCAACCCAATATTTGGAGTGCATATGAGCACAGGAACTAATATCTGAGTGTCTTTCTCTTTTCATATGACATGAAGAGCACACAGTAATTTACACATGCTTGTAGTTGTAACAGATATAACAACAATATTGACATTTGTTAATGTGTGTAAGCCCAAGGAATACCAAGCATTTCTCCTCAAAGGATATTCAGTGGATGGAAGAATAAAAATTTATGGTTTTTTTTTCTGTTTCATGTATATTGCAGCTGCTTTGAGGAAAAAGGATCACACGCAATAGCAAATAAATAAATAAATGAAATTAAGCTGCTTCTACTTGATGGTAGTCAACTTCCTTGAAGTCAGTTGGTGGATTACGACTTTACATAGAAACACTGTGGAAATCAAGTCCTCCAGAGCTGTTTAAGAAAGGGTTTACAGATCCAGCAGTGAACTTTGTCATGTTTGTATCATATCTCTGCTGTTAATTAATGAAGTGGGAACATTTCCCCCTGAAAAGGAACACACCATTCATGACTGCTGTGCTGCTCAGAGTAAAAGCAGACATTGAGCCTGCAGAAACCAGACAAATTTAGTGACTTACCACTTTGTCATCTGATGCTCCTTTTACCCCCACTTCCACCCCAGGACCTAAAGTAAACCCCTAGATGCTTGTCTTCCCCTTGGCTCTTTATTTCTTTAAAAAAAAAAAAAAATCCCTTTAAACCTCTGTGGGTGTAATTTTAGAGACTGAAAATACCTTGGAAAAACCTGGAAAACCAGCCATCTTTTCTTTGTTTTCACTCCAGGCTTCTCGAAGCCCTGACTCTTAATGACGTTTGAAAAGGATTTCACAAGCAGTATCTGGAAATTTCAGCTGAACTGATGGATTGTGTTTAATTGCCTTTTGGTTTCATCAATGCAGAGCCATAAATCTACTGCTTGTCAAACAGAGGGAGTTGATTAATGGAGCAATGGCTGACTAGTCGAGTTACAAAGAAATCTCCACTAAATATGAGTCTTTGAGGATGTATGTTTTTTAACTACTGATCTGGGGTGTACCAAAATCAGGGCAGGAGGTGGTGGAGGCTCCAGCAAGACAGACAACGAATGTGGCTCTACAAAAGCAAGGCTCTGCTGCCTCTTCCCTCCTCATCTGTCTGCAATGAGTGAAAAAAAAAAAGCCTGAGGAAAACCACAGCAGATTTTCTCCCCCTTGTTTATTGCAACACCGAGGAAAAAGGGAGCTCAGCACACATACTGTGTAACTGTGAATTCAACACTTACATACACAGAAAAATAGAGATTACAAGATCTGAGTCTGGATCCAAGTGACATCCTTCATATTCAGGGCACTCACTATCACAAGAGACACCAGGCATGAAATCCTGGAGGGATTTTAAGGCTGGTTGGAAGTATCCTGAATGTAACTGTTGTTTCCCAGCTATTAAGCCAGATGAGAATCCAGAGCATTTGTGAACAATGGAGCGAAAAGTCAAATGAGGAGCAAGCAAATGCTGCCAAATAATAAAGGAAAAAAAAAAAAACAACACTACTTTTAACTCACAGTAAAAACATTTTTTCCTTCACCATTTTTATCTGGTTAGTAACATTTTTAGTGACTCTTCCAGAACCTTGTCATGATTATGTCTATTATGTGATTACTGAACATTTAGATGGCATTACCTTCATGATTTAGCAACCTGTAAGGCTGGACCTACAGAAAACCTTGTACAAATCTAGTCTACATACATAATTAGAAATAAATATACCATTTTGACTGAAAAATAGTATTCAAGTGCTACTTACCTTTAAAGAACACATCAACAGATTCTTCACTTACCAGCTGATAAGTAAGCAGTACATCTCCTCTGACATGAACAAAGACTTGGATTACATCAGCTGAAGAAGCCCACCATTTGTTACAGCAGCTGTCAGGGAAAAAAGCCTTGGAAATTTTAAAGGAGAGGGAAAATATGAACTTGAAAAATTACATAAGCAAATTTTTATTACTTACAATTCCCAGTAGAAACGCAAAATGATTGGGTTTTTTCTCTCAAATCTGTAACCTGAAAAATTCAAACAGTTTTAAAAAAAAAAATCTTACTGAAAGGTAAATGAAATCTCTACTCTAGAAAACTAGTAAGAGGGGGTATTCATGACAGAAAATGCTTCGGGAGGTTTGGATGTGCCAGGCAAGTTGCCCACCAGCAGTTCTGCTCAAAACCATCAGCAGCTGCACAGGAGAGAAGCACACAGGCACTTGGGGCAGCAGGTCCTGGGGCTGATAGGGAGAAAATGAACAGTCTCATAAGGAAACACCTTGAATTAAGATCCAGTGCCAGTTGTGCAAGTTCTCTTCTCTCCTTTCTGGCTGGTGGTAGACTGTGGCTGAAGGCCTCTGTGTGCATCCTCTGTCAGCAGGAAGGTTGCACCAAAAGGTTCCTCGTCTTCAAACTAATTTATCACCAGCAGAAACTGCACATTGAGGGCTCTGTCCTATCCACTCCAAAACCAGCTGGTTGAGCAAAAGAACAAGGGTCTCCTTCTGCCACAGTGCTTCACTGCTCTCCTTGTGAGACCTCATCACAGCCCGGCATTTCCTCAGGAGCTTTCGTGCTGGCAAACTGTTCTCAAGAGCTGTTGGCACTTAGGATTTGCCACATAACACTTGAAATTCAGGCACCTTGCAAGAAGATGCAGCTCCATCTACTCCAGTGCTGTCACAGTTCCTCTGTCCAGCCCTGGGTGTGGCTGCTCTTCTGAACACCCAAAGCATCATTGTCACTTACTGAATTTAGCCACACAGCAGTGTTCAGCTGGCAATTTGTGCACCTCTGTGCCAACAAACTTTTGGAAAAGAAAGCCCTGCATGCTGCTGAACAGCCCTAAAAAAAATTATAGTTGTGCCAGGGACACATGTCTAGACAGAATGTTGCACCTCAGCTACCTTCTCTCAGATGTCTTTAAAACAGTCCTTGTACGTATTGATTTTTTTTTCCCATAAATTGTATTTCACATAGGTTCCAGTGTAATGGGCCATAGATTTCCCCAGACAGAACTGACACCAGGGCTCTCATCTGATGTCCTATCTCTACCTTCTCCTTATTGCCTCAGACCATTCAAATGCCACGGCAGAAGAGATGAGTTGCTCCTCTGCCACAAAGAAATACTAGTCCTCCCTGGAAATCCTTTGAGGCTTTGGAAAAGCTTTCCCAGTAATTCATTAGCACACAGTGCTGGGCAGTGGAAATGGTACCAGGCTCCTTACAAACCATCCCAAGATATCCGGGCCCCTGGCCTCACTCACAGCCTCTGGTGGGAGGGGACAACAGCGGGTGCATCAGGAAAAAGCCTGTCAAAATACTGGTAGGCAGTCTGAGCAATACAAACATCTTTGATACTTAAAAGTGTATTCTTCAAGGAAACCTCACCCTCAGCCTGAACTGGAAATAAAACATTTTAAAAGTGCAGTTATTTCCAGTACCTGGATGTCACTTTGGGTTAGTCTAACCATTCCGTTTTGATAAAATCGAAATACTCCATTCTTACTTTGACTTTATATGCTATTGTCTACTATTAAATAGCTGCAACATAAAAATTACTTCATTTCTTCTGACAAGACGACTATGACAGGGTCATGTCATTCTGATAAAGTCAAAACACTTCATCTTTTGCAGGACACTCATGCTTTAGAAAGCTTTTGACAAAACAGTGTTTTCCACTGCATAGGAATCCAATCACAAAATTTTTGGCCAGTTGTGATAATCAAAGCAAGCCAGAACCTGATTTTTAACATCCTTAATAGAGGGGGACATCTCCCTTGTAAAGTGCATCACTAAATTGAATTTACTGAACAATACATCCCACCACTGACAACCTCAACACGTGCCAGCGCAGCTTTCCAGAACTCTGCTGCAGATCTGGGTTACCTTTGGCCAGTAACACAGACTTGCAAAACCACAGAGAATCTGGAACCATCACAGAATCATCTGGAAGGGACCCCGGAGACCGTCTGGGCCAACCTTGTGTTGAAAGCAGGGCCACAGACGAGGTTATCCACAGCCCTGTCAAGCCAAGCCCGGAATATTTTCAGCCAGGTTTCTCTAGGCAGCTTATCCCAGCATCTGAGTGGTCCCAAAGTGAAGAAATTGCTTCTAAAATTCACACAGAAATACCCTGAAGCAACTGGTGGCTATTCCCTTGTTCTCTCTGTGCATTCCTGTGAAGAGAATGACCACGTCCAGCTTCTCTCTCCTTTAGGAGTCTCGCAGGAAATCTGGTTAACAGGCAAACCTGGTAAAAGGGGGAAAAAAAGACTTGCTCCACAAAGTCTATTGCATTTAAGCTGCTTGGAACATTCAGGCCTCCCAGTGACAAAAGCTCAGAAGTACAAAGACACACAGGCCTTTCCAAGCACAAATTATTGGGAAGTAACTTATGCCTCATGACAACAAATTTATTACATTTATTGTGGAAAAATCAATGAAATTTTTCCAATTATTAGATCAAATTATGCAGCTACAGAATTTCCTGATTACAGAATGCACAGATGACCTTTCAAAAACAAGTGTTGGCTGGTTGGCTTTTTTTCCCCCCCTTCTGTGGCTTTTTTTTTTTTTTCTATGGATAGCAACTTTTTTACCTCCTTTTTTTTTCCCCTCAAGTATGACAGGCTGCTTAAAAAAAAAAAAAAAAAAAGCAAATGAAATTAAAACACATTAAAGTCTCTGGGAGGTTTGTTAAGGAATTTGTCTTCTAACAATTCTTTACCTTTCCTGAACAGGCATTGATTTGAGCAGCCACGTCCTGGACTACAGAAAATCTCCAAAACTTATTACTGGGGATCTGCAGGACGTGAACTTTCCCATCACAGATCTGGAGGACAAGAGGAAACATGAAAACCAGCTGCCTGATGGATTTTGCTCAGTGTTGAGCTACAGGAGAGGATGTTTGCTCCAACTGGCACTGGAGCTTTCAGGGAAGAATTATTAAACTTATTTGTCTTTAGACATTCAAAACTCAAGACACAGTTCAACTCTTACTTTTGCAAAAGCATAATGAAGCAGATATTGAATGGTATTAAATCATCAGAAAGACAGAACTGATGCTATTTTCTTACCTGATGGATAGAGTCCATACTACTTGCTATATATTGTAGTAAAACAGTGGGAAAAAAACGACAAAACAGGCAATAAGAACTTGTTTATGGACTTGAGCCATAACAAACATTATTTCCACATTCATATTCTCTCAAATATTATGCAGAGTTGATTCAAATCAATATTTTAAGAGGGGTTAAGAAACAATTAGGTGCTTCAGGAAACTGATTATCCACAGAACATAACCCTCATTATCCATATCAATATAAATCCATTTCCTGAAAAAATGCTACTCTTCATTGCCAGGGTTTTCAGAGAAGGAAATTGGTCACCACTCAATGGACAAGAAAGTCTCCACATAGCAGGAAAGAATAAAAATAATCCAAGTATTACACAATAAAATCAGGGAAACGGTGTAACACACCTCAGCCAACATTTGTGAAACTGTGATCTATCACCAAGGTGCAAATCTAACTCTTGGAGAGCTAAAAAATGAACAAAGGAAAAGCAAACAAACTGTTTAAAACAAAATCAGGGTAATCAAATAAATGAAAGTTATTTAGCAGCACCTTCCATCATGGTACATATTGTTATTTTAAAAAGATATCAAAGTAGGAAAGATGCATTTAAATTCATTTCAGTACAAGCAGAGCAAGATTCAAGATCTTCTGAGAGCCTCTAAAAGAACCCTATAAAACCAGACATGTGTAATTATGAATATTGTGCTTTCTGCCCAACAGTAGCCACCACTGATGCTAATTAGTAGATGTTGTGGGGAAAGGGAATACATTTTTTAGTGAAGTCAGTAGGAATTTTGCAATTAGATAATACTTACTAGAAAAATCTAGTTTTTAACACGAACTTTTTGAGAAAGCTTCTTGGGATTGGTATGGGATTTATAGTCAAAGCAGAAAGAGACAAAAAACCCCGAAAGAACAGTTCAGTGTCTGAAGAACTGGTGGAAGACCACATCCAAACCCTCTTTTCTGGCTAACCTGCAGCAATATGCCATAAAGTCCCCATTTTTGTCTCAAGCACTAGCTATTTTGGTGTGTCCTCCTTCTGTATTCAAGTAAAAAACCAAATAATAATAATAAAAAAACTTTTATATTCTTTCCATGTTGTCTCTTTCCATCTGTTACGATTTTTTTTTTACTTCTCCCACGCCTCCAGCCTCTCCAGCATGAATCAGAAATCTCACTAATTAAAGGACATAGCCTGACTAAAGAAAAAGAAAACACACTTTATGTCTACATTAGGAGCACTTCAAACCATTTTCCACCAAAGACTGTACATATGTTTACTCAAAGAACCCATGCTATTCATGAGTGGGCATTTTACAAGACAGAGGAAAAAGCACTATTCCTGAAAGGATTGCTTTGTAATATAGGATCTATGATAAGGTCAAAAGGAAGCATTTCTGGACGTGTTCCATCACTTGATGTTCAGGAAACCAATTTGTATGACACAAAGGATTAGGAAAAATAAGCTGCATGACATTTATTTTGTAATTTTAACATTAAGATCTGTAGAAACATTTTATTGTCAGTACAAAAGTTAACAGATTTTAATACTTATTTTACCCAATTAAAAAAAGAATTATTAAAAAAAAAAATAAAACAAAACAAACACACCACCACATAAAACAGTGTAATTTGCATTCATATTCCATGGCCACATCAGTGTGAGTGTTTTGAAAGTAAAAACACGAGACTTCCGTAAAAAGATACAAACAACAGTGATATTTTAGCAGAGGCCAGTGCTATACCTACTGTTATGGAATGGAACAGAAGGAAATACTGGAGTCAGCATGAATTAATCCCTTAAAAAGACGCTGATATTCCTATGGCAAATTGTCATTATAAACAACTTCTCTCTCTTTTTAACTTAAGTTACAATAGAGGGATAGTCTAAAAGGCAAAAGATCCAGGTCAAAAGATCTGGAACCCATTACCCAACTCAGGGAAGAGAATTGTAGTTAATTTGATGCATGTGCAACTCAGGGTAGAGGCTCAATCCCTTTTAGAGCAGCATGTTCTGCTATGGTTGTAGACAACTTTATGTCTTTCCTTTCTTTAAGAACCCTTTTTAAAATTTTCTTTTTTTTTTTTTTGGTGTGGAATGACTCTGCTTTTTGGCCATGGGAAACCTTGCTAAAGAGTTAAATTGCTAAAGTGACAGGTATTGAGAATAAAAGACTTTCTTGTTAAAGGATTTGGTTTTGATAAGAATAATCATCTGACACCGCAGTATTTAAACACAAATAAATCAAAAGTTTAATTCCCCAAAATTAGTTATATACTGTAAATATTTCTTCTTTTTAAGATCTGAAAACTAGTAAAGTCTGAGCAATATATCTACTAGTTCTCTGTGCTGCCTGCATAGAAATGCCATTTAAATTACAAAAACACAACAACCCTATAAACGATTAACTGTTTTGTACATTACCAATTAGTTAATAAATTAATGATATACCATTTTCCCTGAAAGCAAAGTATTTTCCACCCTTGGATGGTGAAAATTAAGAAATTCTGTGTAAGAACAGCATTTAGCAAATAGCTGTTAAAAAAAGAGACTAATTTGCTAGGTGGATTGGGACATCCATTTTTTAAATCAATACAAAAAATAATTCACTGTAAATATATATAATATATATTTATACATATTTTGAATATATTTACATACATCCAGCACCTATATACTGCATTTTGTGCTCTGTAAGTGTGTGCCAACATATATTTTCTCCAAATATTACAAAATAAACAAGAAAGGCAGACCCCCCCCCGAGTTTGCCTCAAGTCCAACTGGGTCCATTGTACAAACAAAAGTCTGTTGCAGCTTTTCAGGAGGCCAGAAAATCCATGGGAATGGGTATCTGGACACAGCCCACAAACATTCTTTGTTTAAAAGTCGCAAACGATGAGATTCTTTACGCAGGTTCTGACTGCTTTCCTCCAAGCTGGGTTTTGTCAGGGTTTTTTTTTTTTTCCCCCCATATTTCATATGTACAAGCAGAAACGTTTAAGACCCTGGAGAAAAGCTTTGGTGTGGTACGTGGTAGGTAGCTTGACGTTCTCATTTCTTTGTTCCTCTGCGTGACTCCTCTTCATGTTTTAACGCTTCCGTTCATGTGCTGGTACTTGGGAAGGCAAGGTTCGTAAGGCATCGGATCCGGAGAGAACACGGAGTCATCACCCGAGGAACACGAGCTCCTCGTGTCGGGGTAGCTGGGTGAATACTGCTCCAGAGGTCCACTGAGGTCCAGATACTCCTGTAACAGAACAAATAAAGTGCTTTTTTTAGACAGCGAGCAAAGCTGACAGTAACACGTCACCCCTGCTCAGATTTGGGTCGATCACCCAGTGGGTAAAAGAAGGTAGCTTAAGAACTACACTGGTTTCTGCAAATCAGCTGCATTCAAAGCTGCCTGTTGCTCAAAACATCTCATAAAACAAGGAGCTCGAGCAGAGAAAGAAAAACCAAACCAATAACACGGTATTTTCTGAAGTCCAACATCGCCAGCATTAGCTGTGTCAGTGGGAATAAACATGGCAACCACATCAAAAGAGGACTTTTCACTCGCAATGATAAAAATGAAATTTCATCCTAAATAGAACCACTTTTTCTTTAGCACGTGGTAGTGATTTGGAGAGGGAAAGACACTTCCAACTTTATATTCCTTCGGTCACTTCGAATATCTGTTTTGTATTTTGTGATATTAAATTTGTGTTTAAACACGCAGTGGCACACGTGCAAAAAAAAAAAAATAACAAAGAAAAACAAAATTAAACTCACAAGATTTGGGTTTTTTACACTGCATATTTGTGTGTGTGTGTATTGTGTGTCCCAGAGTAGCCATGACCAAAGCAGTCGTTAAAAAAGGAAATATCATCTGCTGAATCCAAGTTTTGGGTTAAGGCTCTTTCACTAGAAACAACAGTTTTGGCAAGAGAATAAAGTTATTTTTCCCCTTGAAATGTTCCTTCTCTTTCAACTTCTAAAGGCAGCTGCATTCATTTAAATGCAATCTCTTCATTTGCTAAACCACAAGTTATGATCATACTGACGAGACAAGTCTTCCACCTCAGTCAGTATTTTATGCTGCTGTGCTTAGGTTTGGGGTAATTTAGTTGTTTGGCCAACATACTTTTTTTTTAAGTCAGACATTCAATCATTACCATATTATAGTTAAAAAATGGTCACCATTTTGAAAGGAGGGTGTGGAATGCAAGTTTCAAAATGCTGAGAAGTACAACAGGGAGCAAAAGAAGGGAGTTTGGATCTATTGACTGCTGCCCGTCTGGTTGCCAAGGCTTTTGAAAAATCCTCAAGGGCAATTCTGACACGTATTTATGGATCAGAAAATCAGTCCTAAACGACCAGAAATAATCAGCCACTTTTTAGACAGACAGAATGGGAAAGTATCCCAGTATTTGAAGCAAGAGGGCTTTCTTCTCAAGGGCTATCAAGATGTGGCTTGTCATATCAAAAGACTTGATGTAATTCAGTCATGAATTCAGTATTGAAGGGAGGATCCATATCCCCTCTCCCACATCCTTATCCAGTGTCAATGGCCAGAGTCACATCAAGGGGCATAAGAACTAACACCCAAGTTGGCTCCTGGTGTTGATACAGCAACACAGCCAGGACACTGACTCTTGGTGACCTCTGCTCGTGTGGCTCATAGAAACTTGGGAAATAGGGTCTTTTGGGGAAAAAACCTAACAAGAAAACCCATTAAAAACACAACAGGTGACGATTCAACATGGAAAAGAGCAAGACTTTACTTTTTAAGCAGAAATAATTACTTACACAAATGTAGAAGATATTATTGGTTGCCCTAGGAATTCTTTAGGTTGTTGGGTAAACTAGGTTGACCCTATGTCACAAGTGTGATTCTGGGGGGAAGGGAAAGTGCCACTGTGGAGAGGATAGCCAGAAGTGCTGTCACACTGAAGCATGAAGGACCTCCACTTCTGGAAAACTGTGCAGATTACACAAAATCAGAGATCTCAAAAGCTATGGAGGAAAATGTTGGAGTCCTCAGGAGACATTGAGATGACGACCAGGTTTCAGGAACATGAAATGCGCCACAAAGACAAGCAAAACAATTTACTTTCTGTGTCCAGAGTAAATAGGACAAAAGCAATGTCTGATGGTGAAAGATTAGAGGAACAAAGCAAGGGGTGATGCCGAAACACAGCAATGGAGATCTTTAAGGACAAGTTACACAAACATCTGTCGGGAATGACAAACGTATAGTGGATCCTGCTGTAGGCCCATCAGATGGACTGGACGTGTTCCTAAGCTTTTTCCAACCGTTTTTCCTATGATTCTACTCTTAAGTAATTTACATAACCCCAAAGGCCTTTTCAGGTTACCTTTGAGATCATTCCAGGTCTATGAGCAGTACAGAACTGGGAAGGTGAGGCGGTTAAACACACACAAGAAAGAAAGCAAGCAATATCCTTTCCCAGGCTTAGAACTGCAGCCCAGAACCTCCCTCTTGAATCTGCAAACATGCATCCAGTCCAAGCCACCCAGCAGTCCACAGTGGCAGCCAGCCCATCCGACTGGTCTTGTGAAATCATACACAAATCAGGCAGGAAAAGAGGCAGCCAGCACTGGATGAGGTGAAAATGGTACCAGGACACAGAACTGCGTCACCGACTCCGTAGGGAGCACATATTCCTGCCCCATCTCTGAGCCATTCCTGAAGATGCTACTTTTTAGAGCAAGCCTTTAAACCAGAATCAAGATAAATTCATAGCTGCTGCTGAAGCCAAAGAATCTTTTTCAACCAGATCTACTGGGTAAATGATGTTTACAAAAATACGGCATCTCTTGACTTGGGTTCTCTGGTCATCTCCATTGTATGCAGGTTTTCCTGAAGCTCCTCCATAATCCACTCTTTATTTCTCTGATAATTCTAAAAAATTAGAATGTTGAGAGGCCATATAAAGTGATTCAAATTTTCCTCCTATCCTTCTCCCCTTATGAGGAAGCAACAAAAAAAAAATCTGAAAATCTCATTTTGAAATGGTCAAAACGAGTTGTTGCAACTTTTCTGTGTAAGTGCTTTGTTCTTTTTTTTCCCTCCCATTATACATATAATTCTTCAGAAGTAATAGGAGTTTGTAGAATATTTCTGGGACACCAAGTATTTTCTCTCAAAAGAAGTTTCCACCAAAAGAATCAACGTTTCCATCACTTGTGATTTTCCTCAAAGGTGCCATGTGGTTTAGTGATAAGAGAACTGATTCCTGTGTGAATACCCTAATCAGTGTGTTCCTTGCTAAAACTAATAATATCTCAGACCTCTGAAAGAACGCTCTTCAAATAAAACCTTTTTGCATTCACATACCCCAACCTGAAGCAGTGTTAGGCAGGACCTTTGGATAATTGGATGGCTGTTTGCACGTCCCCTGTGGGTCCTCGTTCCCTCCACAGAGAGCTATTTCACTGAACCTAATTCACTCTCAGACACATCATCTGAAATCTGCCATTGACAATCTCTCCTCTTCTGACCTACATATCATGGGTGGGGATCGAACTGAGCTGACAAATGGAAAAACACCACCGACTCTCCGTCTCTCCTTAAGGTGAAATTCACATTGAAACACAAATATTGCCTCTCAACCTGTTGCGTGCAGTCCCTCAAAACATCAAGAGATGCAATAAACAAAACCAGCTTAGTGGTGTGTTTCTTTTCAGTTAATAAATCAAGGTATAATGGCAAGAGGCTGAGGATTTCACAGGATACATAGTTTAGCTGTGTGTAACCTCGGAGGACACAACGACAAACAGAACAAGAAGTGAGCTTGAGCAAGATTTCATAATTAAATAAATTCCATCTGCCTCCTGAACCATTTGTCCCGATCAGTGGCTTATGGAGGGAAACAGTTTACCTACCTCATTAGTTGTGAGGGTGAGAATCCGATCCAAGTCTTCTACCAACTGTTTAAAAGTCGGTCTCTGTGAAGGCACAGCATGCCAGCAATCTCTCATCATCATATAGCTGCAAGAAATACACATTTGCCTGGCTTAATTAAAATCATGCATCCTCCTCACAAACCTTTGCATACACAGCCCATGTTGTTCTTCACCAGCAAAGCAGGGAGCACACGCAGCTCTACACAGGGACCACTGAATTCCCAAACTCCTGCAACACTCCCTGCCCTCAAAGGTGCTTTCTACTTCTGTCTCTCCCCAGCTCAGTGCCTAAATTGCCTTGTTGTGGACTCAGTTCTGCAGCCTTCTGTGCCAGCAATTTCAAAGGTATTAAATTACACGTGAATCAGTATTTTTTGCATGTTAAGGGACTGCAGTCTTTGTGAAGAAATTAAAATGGTAAAATAATTAAAAATAGTTAAGGTCTATATTGAAATACCAGAAAGGGAAAGCACACTCCCCTCATCACCAGGAGATAATGCTGTGCTAACACAGAAGTTCCCAGATGTGTTTTTTGGTGTACAAAAGCAGCCTGATGTGCCTTACATATGATCAGTGGTATGTGCAGCATTTACGAATTTTCATGTGAACAATATTAAAACAAATATGGGTGTAAAAACACTGTCAAAGACTGGCTTGCAGATAATCTCTTCATTTTTCAACTGGATCACAGCAGGGTGTGCAAAGAAGCCTCCTCTTCCAAACATTCCTTGAAATCCCTTTCATACTCTTTCTTTATATATCTGTACCCACACATATATCCACAATTTTAGAGTCAGGCACTTCTGAAAACGTTTGATTCTGCTGGGGGTAGCATTAAACATGTGAATTCAGTGCAACTGTGCCCTTCAACCCTGGCACAGCAAATCAGGGTCCTTACAGTTCATTGGTGCAGTTGGCAGGTTTATCCATCCGGTGCCCTTCTTTAAGCAGCTTAAAAAGTTCCTCCACTGGGATTCCTGGGTAGGGTGATCCTCCTAACGTGAAGATCTCCCACATTAACACACCAAATGACCAGCTGCAAATCAAAGAGAAAACTGCATTAGTAGATCTGCCTGACTGCTGGAAACAGAGAATTCCAGTCCCTCCTAGGAGCTGCTTAAATGAGCCTCTGCCCAGCTCTGACTGCCCGGAGCAGGACAGCCATGTGGAAAGTGCATCAGCTGCATGGACAGCATACAGAATGGGGACTGACCCCAGTATGTTCCCAAACACACCCTTTGCCTTTGTCTGATGTGCTCTGAGCTACTGCAAAGAACTGCATCTTCACAGCTTAATGACTTACAGAACACTCACAGCTCAGCTGGATCGCAATCATGTGGCAGGATATTTTGGAAAAAGCAGGCTGTTCAAAACAAAAATATTTTGCATCACCCTGCTCTTCTTTCTTTTTTTTTTTTATTTTTGTTGTTAACTTCTGCTAGGAAATGAAGGAGGATAATTTTAAGGCAGTTTTCCTGCCTGCTTGCCTGCCTCATCACGTCTTGCTGGCAACCTGGGGCTCTTTGGCAGGCAGCTTTGCCAGGTGAGCAACAGCACACAGCTTGCACTGGCTCCTGAGCTCCTCTGCAGCTCCCCCAGCTCTGCAGCAGGGCATTTTAGTAAACTGTTTGCACAAACTTACAATAATATTATCTTTAGCCATCTTCAAAGCCACCATGGGGCCAAGAGTCTCCAAGGCCCGGCACTGAAATCCTCGTGCTGAGGAGCTCGGACTGACTTTCAGTCCTGAACCAGTGAAGTGGTTTGCTTCACATTCACCTAAATATTTTGCCAAGATGTTATTTTAAAACACAAGTTTGGTCCACCCTTAACCTGTGTATATAGTTTCCTTTGTAAATGATGTAAAGATTGCAGGAAACGCCTCAGTAAATGGTTTTCATAAGGAGAGAGCAGCTCGGGAAGTGCACACGGGTTAAAGACAGGGGAGATACTTCTTATTTTCTCCATCCTGCCTTTTCTCTTTTTAACCCTGCACTGACATGCATAACCTTTTACACCTGTGCTGGGAAGCATCCAGCCCTTTATAGTTAACAGCTTCTCTTGGAGAAATAAAAAACTTAAGATCTTCATCTGTATTGCATAAGAAATACACGTCTACTTCAAGCACAATGCACACCAAACTGTAAAAGCAAGCAGAATAAACCCCGAGCAGTTGCATCAGCCAGCAACTCTGTGCTCACATTAAAAGATTTTGGAGTGTCAGAGTCCAATGATTTCCTACTGCATGTGAACTACTGCTGGGAAGCAACACCACTTCCAAAAACCAGCAAAATCTTTTCCAGTATGCCCAGCCTATGTTTTATTACACCTAATCTTAGCACAGATTTTTATAAGAAGTTTTCATGAACTTTCCCTTTTTTTTTTTTTTTTTACTTTCTTTTCTCCCTCTCTCTCTCTTTTTTTAAACCTGAAGGAAGTCCAGAGTATGTCAAAAGCCAAGCAAATTAGATAGACTCTTTGTAGCTGCACATCCGTAAATAAGTTCAAGGGGGGAAACTTCCGCAGTGACAGAAGGAGGTTAGCATTTTCCACCTTTCATGTGCTTTGAAGCTGGGCAGATTAGTAACAGAGCACTGGTTAGCAGTCTACCATAAAATCCTCACTTTCTAAGGGCCAGTCCTGTTCCATCTATTAATATGTGAAGTAGAATGAAAACTCTTAAAGGTAAAGGACAACAGCAAAATACGTTTGAAATATCCCAAACTTTTACAGATACACACCGAAACAACCTTCCTTCCCACCCCCCAAACCCCCATTCAAATCAGACCACTTACACATCACTTTGATGTGTGTAAACTCTGTCAAACAGAGCTTCTGGAGCCATCCACTTTACTGGAAGCCGTCCCTGTGAGTTTGGAGAGGAAGGGAAGAAAAAATTACAATGGCAGCAACTTCCAGGATGATTCCAGCATCATAATTTTTTTTAAAGATTAATCAATTCTCAAAGAGAAGTCTGCTGATGCAAATCAGCACATAATTTACCTCTAACATATTCAGAAAAATTAGTAAAATGTGCAAAAGTAGGCACACTGTTAAGTTAAATGGATATAAACACTGAAGATAAAATTAAAAGCATTGAGACTTCTCAAAACATTCCCAGACTGCTTGCTAGGAGAACGATAGGATAAGCAGATCAAAACAGAAAATATCATTTTACTACGGGCTCCTTACAGACAAAAACACCACAATTAATAAACCTCTGAAAAACAGGCCTGCCTGCAAAAATAAATTGATTACTAAACCCAAGAATTTTGTTTTTCTGTTCCTTTTGCAGTGATCCAGAGCTCACAGTCAGAGCTGCCTATTGCTTTGCACACAAAGTCTGCCTGGAGCTCAGGAACTGTGCTAAGTGTGACATGAAGAAGATTCAATTCCCTCCAGTACTGCTGTAACTGGTTCTTCTTCTGGCTTTTGGAAGTAGGCAAATATTACCAGCAAAATGCCACTAATCACTTAGTGATTTTCACAGACAAGCCACTTAACATGATTGTTAACATTAAGTCGTATTTATACATAATAAAGTCTGAAGAACTCAATGAGTTCTGCAGAGTTCCCATCAAAACCCAAATGCAGCTCAGCAGGACCTTAAGAGATCCCCTGAGGGGATGCAAGGAATTCAAACTAGGCACCAATACTACATCCAAAACGTTTTATCTTCTCGATTTGGCACAGGTTAAACAGCAAACCAGTGACAGTGTGGGGAGGACAAATCCATTTTCTCAACCTCTAGCCCCACTTTGATATCACCACCACAGTTTGCACATATCAAACTAAGTACAGGCAAAGGCATAAAGCTGTAAACCACATATAAACAGGATTTTTATTATTATTTTCCACTTATTTCAAGTGGCTGGAGTCAGGGACACAGGAAAAAAAAGTTCTTGTATTTTAGCATTTCTAATCCTGTAATATACAGCCTCTTTGCTTATCTTTTTAGCTGTCACTGTAAGAGGGGACAGAAATGCTCATGTCCTTGATCCCTGTTTTCTGTCAGCGATGAAAAGTGAGGCTGCTGTACAAGAAGCCCATTAAGTTTACAACCACAGTTTTGAAATGAATCACTGAAAGAAACACTTGTTTCCAGAGATTAGAAAACCATCCACTTACATTAGTAGTCTTTTTATAATAATCTATATTGTTGATGTCTCTGGCTAAACCAAAGTCTGCTATTTTCATGACATTGTTTTCAGTTACCAAAACATTTCTTGCAGCCAAGTCTCGATGGATACACTGGAAAGAAAGAAGAAAAAAACAGGCCACTGCAATAAACTGCTGTAAAAGTGAAAGTACTTCCAATGCTTCCAGCACCATAACTAAGTCTTCTTTACAGATTTAACCTGAATAACAAGGTGGGAAAGCCACACATTTATAACAAGCCTGTGAAACATGATTTTCTTAATTATTGCAATCCACCCCCTCAGCTGCTGTTTCCAAATTGAACAAAGGCCCTAAGACTTTCATTTTGGCTAAGGCTGGGTGGTGACTCAAATTGTGTCAAGCATTTTGTGATTCACACTCCATTACATGTGCCCAGGTAAAGGTATTGCAGCACTTTCACTACAAATACTGTTAATGAACATTTTATTGTATTGCTTCTCTTAAATTATATTGTCTCACCAGAGTTCAAACTTGACAATCTGGATCAGTGCAACTGGTTCTTAGTATTAAAGACGTTAATATAATTGTAAACTAGATGTCTAGGGTGTGTATATTTACTTCAACCATGAGACTGTAACAATTTAATGATGAAAAAAAACCCAAACAACTGGGGCTTGGTTGTTTGCTTTTAAAACAGCTTTGATACTGAAACTAAATGTGTTATCTCCTGAGAGATGCTTCCTTATGTCAGCACTACCCTGACACTGAAAGGACTCTGTGATTGCTCTGGATATTACTTCTGTTTAAGTAGCATTATTAGGGTTGATAGAATGTGGCAGTGGAGCATGGGAAGAAACGTGGTATTTGGAATCCCACCAGGATATTCTGCTTATTTTCAAGTTAAACATATATTTTTCCCCCCCTCCTCAATTTTGGGTGACTCTGTGTTGTACTCTTTATTTCAGTGTGTGCACAGACATGCTGGACCAACCCCACTACAAAAAACAATACAACAGTCCACTTCTTTCTTGCATTATAATTTGCCCCAGGAATCTGCTGAGATCTCTTATCCCACATGGGCCAAATGAGCCTGTGAAATTTCTGATCCTCGCTGGGTTAAGCCATGGGGAACTGCCAGGAAAATCCTGCTCCAGCAATGCCTTCATGTGCTCAGGACCAGACAACAGTACATGATTTCAGCATCCCATCAGCCCTCTAATTCAGCATCAGCAATGCTATGGTAGCAGAGACAACATGGGCCACCCTTTCTACTTTCAAAAGCATCCAAGCAACTTTGCAAATGGGATATTGTTTTGAAGTACAACTGCTTGTAAGGCAAAACTTTCTCTAAGGCAAAAAGTCGGTGCACAAACACCATCTTTTTTTTTTTGAAGTCTCAGTGAGCCATTTATTGGTTTAAATAACATGAACACTGGCCTTCTCACAGCTCCTGCACGATGGAAATACCGTGAGAAGACCAGCTCTCTTATTATTCCAGCTCAGTAAATGGATCCCTAAGGGGAAAAGGACTTGTGAAACACAAACAGAAATGGTGGGATATCTGAGGCACCGGAATGCACAGTTCTGCTGCGTGCTGCCTTCGTTTTCCCTCTGCCTCACACAGAGGCAAAGCACCAATCAAGTGTTTTTGCAAAGCAATTGCACCAAGGATGCTGTGGTTCCACCGTGTCCATCTGTGTGAGCACACACCTTCTTGGCAGTGCCCTACAACAGCACCTCTGAGCTTCTCAGCAGGACGCCCGTTCTCAAGATCTGCCAATCGAAAGATTTATTTTTGCCTTTCACATCAGCTCTATTTTCTTGAGACGTGGCTCAGTGCCAGGCAAGAGTTTCATTAATCTTAGATAGAGACATCCTGAGATGTGTCACCTAATCAATACTCCTGCTTACTCCATTGGAAGAGCTTTGGTGTCATGCACATCACCCTGTTGACCCTACTACACTAAGATTTACTGCTTCAAAACAAAAGAATAAAAAGTAAAATTAAACCTAGATTCCCTCTCTCCCCCAGTCTCTACAAGTGCAGAAAAAAACAGTAACAAAATCATGACTCCACGCAACGGGAATGGAGAGTCACTCTCAGCTCTGGTCTTTGGTTAAAAACAGCTCCGTGCTTGGGAGTGGGCATGACTGGAAATCAGTATAAATCCCACTAACCACTCCACACCCTGCAGGAAGCACTTATCATCAGTATCTGCTGCTCTGGTTTAACCATTCGGTCCCAAACACCACCCAGGGTATTCATGATTGCTTGTCCACCAAGCCACAGTATGTTTACAGAATTAGTTATACAGGGCTATTTAAGGTTTCATAACTATAATTTAATCAAATTACTGGTTAAAAAAAATAACGTTTGAAGACCAAGTTTAAGAAATAAGTGTCTGGGGATACGACAGGATAAATAAATTCTTTCAACAAGCTTGCTCTCCTGGCAAACACCAGTTTTAAGTAAAGTGCATAATTTAAGTGACTAATACACTCCATTTATTTTTGCCTCTTCTGTTCACTATTTTTGCCCTGGTGTCTTGGGCCTTCTTAACTCTGCCCGTTATTATTCTGTAAATCCTTTCAGTAACTGAATTCATTTGTTTTACATCACTATGTGAATGGATCTGGTTGATTTGACTGGAAACAGAAGGCAAACAGAGCCTGCTGTCTCATGGGTGGAGTAATGTGACTTGTGTAATCAAGTGACCACCTGTGCTTATGAATTCAAACTGCAGATATGCATGCAATATTTACTTTAAATGATCCATTCCGGGCCTCATTTTAGCAATACTGTTAAACAAAAGATGGAAAAACTTGAAGTGCACGAATTTTCCCACTGATCTCCGTGAGCATGGATTATGCAACTTGTTTGAGAAAGCTCACTCTCCCAGCAAATTCTCGAACATAAGTGAGGCGAGAACAAAACTAAACCAGAAAAAAAATCGCCGAGGAAACACAGGTCAGGTGCTTTGTGAGGTGTTTGCTGAGCTCTACCCACTTTTTGTGAAGCCAGGTACTCCATGCCTCTTGCCAGCTGGTACGTGCAGGACACAAGGTCCTTGAATGTCATCTGCTCCTCTGGCACCCTGTTGATGTCGAAGGAGTACTCCATGCCCGGGGGGCGGCGAGCTCGCAGGTACTCCCGCAGGTTCCCTTTGGAAGCATATTCCACTATCACGTACAACGGGCCTGGGGAGGAACAGAAACGTGGGGAAAATGGGAGTCAGGTCCAAGGGGAAAAGGGTTTTTATGTAAAGAAGTTTTTTTCAGCGTTCTGTAATAAATTAACTGATTCAATAAATGTCACGCAGGGAAATCAGTAAACACCACTTGAAGGGAAAGAAAAAAAAAAAAGAGGAGGTTTGGACCTGGTGAAGTGGCTGGCCCAAAGCTCCACAGCAGGATGGTGGCTTAAAGTACCTAAATTACAATACAATTAGTGGCTTAAAGTACCTAAACCCTGACCCCGTGCCTGTTCCTTTCAGACCACGCCATGTACTGAAAAATGAACATTTTCAATCAAAAAACATAGTGAGATCTCAAACACGGGGAAAGTGCTCCTTAAAATTTTTTTTAATTTCCAGAGTCTTATGCCATTCTGCACGGTTTTACATGGCACAATTAGCTTTCCTGGACTAAAAGTGCTCGTTTCAAATTCCTGGGATAAAAGTTCTCCTAAAGCAGGACTGACAATTCAGAACAACAGGCATGGGTAAAGCCCCTGCAAAAGGTCATTGGTTCCCTACAGCAAAGGATTAGATAGTTTTCATATGATATAGTACCCCTTCTCATATTAAGGCTGCAGCTATAATGAGACACAGAAGTTAAAATATTGCTGTTAAGCTAGAGAAATACCTAAAAATCCCATCACTGCATGACTGCTTCCTTAAAACCTCTCGAAAAATTATGATTAATGAGACTTTCGCAGACCTGTTGGAAAGTCCTGGTTTGCTTTCTTTTCTCTACTTACCATCCTGGGTACAGGCTCCAAGGAGATTGATGATATTTTTATGCTTCCCAATCATCTTCATCATCTCCATCTCTGACACCAGGTCAGACAGATCTTTTTCTGTGGCATCATCTGTAGAAGAAACAGGTTCAGTTCATGTTTTCTAGCATGCCAGCCTGGACTTCACTAAGGCTCAGCAGTTGGTGTAAAATACGTGACTCAAAATGCAGAACACACCGTATGTTACACGAAGTCATATGTTATGTTTTAAATAAAATAGTATTGACCTCTTTGATGGACTAACCAAGTCTTCAGTGTTTAATGTTAAAAGGCAGCAAAGCAATATCAGACATAAAAAAGCTGTCTTTAGCTATCAAACCTGCAATAACTACACCTCTCCTGCAAACTACCCTCACAATTAAATTGAAAATAAATAGGCACCAACCACCTGGACTGAATGGGGTAGGATCTACACATGGATAGCCTCTGACATGAAATGAACTAAAAGCAGAGAGACCCACACGATGTTAATACATCTCCTGGCTCCTAAATACTCACTGCTCAAGATAAACAGGCTGTCAAGGGCGCAGATTTACACCCCAAACTGCTGAAGGCTGAGGTCAGCTATGTGCTCTTTGACCCCCCCCACAACGATGACAGAGTTCAGATGCCACAAAAGAAACTTTCTGTGGATATGAGAACTGCCATATCGCCCATTCTGATCCCTAATCACCCAATTTTCTTACCTTTCAACATCTTCACTGCCACGGTCACCGCTTCTTTAGGCCTGTCTTTGTCAATCCCCACCGCTTCGGCCATGACGACCTGCCCGAAGCAGCCCTCTCCCAGGGGCTTGCCCAGTGTCAGCCTAGAGGTGTAAACAGCAGATTAACACACAGCAGCTGGGCAAGGGAGGGATGCAGCCAGTGAAATTCCAGGGCTAAAATATAAAAAGCTTTCAACAGCTTGCAGCAGCACGAAGCGTTTATCACATGGAACCAATAAGGCCCCGGGCGCGCGTTGGTTTTCGCGCACGCCGGAGCATGTTTTCTTAGGGATGGGAGAGCACCTAGAAAGGCACATCGGTCACCAAACCCAGCTTTCAAGCTCTCCCTCTCCTTGTAACAAGAGGCTGTACTTGATGGCTCGCAGGAAGACACAGCATGGAGGGGCAGAGCTTTCAAAGAGCATCAGACCATGGCTGGAATTCAGGAGCAGCCAGCGACGGGCCAGCTTTTCCTGTCACTGTAGCACAGCCACTCATCTCCGTTTTCACGTGGACTGCAGAGACGTGGAAGAAAAGTTTCTTTGTGTGTGTTGCCCTGTGGTTGCTTTCAGGCAGCTGATGACTGATAATATTAACACAGGTAGAACCATGATTATTTATCAGTTCGTACTAACTTCAAGAAGTCTTTAGGTGGCTTTGAGAAAATAACACCTTTTGTTATGGACAGTTCTTTGAAAGTTCAGAGTTGTAACTTTTGGATAGAAGAACTGTAATTTTGAGCCTTCTGACAACTGTTCTGGAAATTGTTTTATTGATGGAGCTGAGAACTACGTTAAGGGTGGTGTCAAGAGCAGGGGAATGTTTTAAATATGATTAACTCCTGTGACATAGCAGCACAGTGCACACAGAAAGGAAAATCACACACACTGTCAGGCAGCTATATTTTAGTTCAAAATCCATATTCTTGCCTTTTGTTTGGGGATCCTTTGCCTAATGATCTCTTGTGCCAAAAGACAGAGATAGTAAGTCAGTTGACACCCAGCTGTGGGTAATTACAGCACCCTTTTCCCTTTCTAGTGGCTGATGGGGTGGCCAGACAGAAAATACCAGGAGGTGCCTCCTGCCTGCAGCTCCTGGGCTCAGCTCATAGAGGAGAGGCAGAGAGTGGGGGAAACAAACTCGGTTGTAATCACAGCACCAACACAAAACCCTTTTAAAAGGAGCAGTCACTAAGTGGGCCCTGTTGAGAGCATTTTGTGTTTACCTGGTAGCAAAACCTGCTTGGCTCTGACAGACACAGAGATGTCGACCTCGACTTCATGAGGAGAAAGCTACAGAATAAAAAAACAAACTTCGAAGCCTCTGGGCAAAATCTTTTTTGTTCCAGCCTAAGTGCTTAAGGGCCAGATTTGGTCTCCTTTACTTGCAGAGAATACCATCTAACACCCAGCAGCAGTGCTGTGCAGGAATCAGAGAGGGTGTTCAACAAGTGTGATGGTTGCTAGTGTTACCCAGTGTAGGGGCCAGATTCAGGCAAACATTTTCATAAAGAAGTTCTCAAGGACTTGGCTTTCCATGGTCAAAAGCAGGATTCACAGATGTGATACATGGACTCATTGTTAAAAGCATGGACTCCTGTCCTCCACCGTGAAACACAGCGAGAGGCTGTCAGGCCATCAGCAGAAGAGTGTTAGACCAGGACTAAGTGATTTGAAATCCTCACTTATCTGCTCAGGCACAGGACAGAAGTCAGAGGTGGTTCCTCCCGAGGGCAGCCAGCACACTCCGTGAAATGTGGGCTTTGACTTGGTGAGAATTCCTCGAGCTGTTTTGGATTGGTTTCTAAGGCAAATGCAAGTTTAAAAAGGTGCAAAGACTGAAGGGCAGCATATGCTATGCTGAGGTCACCCTGCGTTTTCTCCAGAACTAAAATTGAATTTAGGATCTTGGCAGAGAACAAACATTTGCATTGGAAACTGGTTAATTTATGTGCCATTGCCCTGCTAGGACCAAAGTAACAAACCCCTCATTGTGTGCCTCCTGCCCCCCAACCTAATAAACTGCCTCTAAATAGCCTCCTTTCATTGCAAATCTGCTCCACCTCCATTTGTGCTGAACGCTGGGTTTAAATGTTTAGCAACTCTAAAATTTTCCGCATTCAGTGTATCCCCCCAGGGTATGGGCTGACAGAAGCACAGGCCCCCACTGTTGACTAGAATGCTGCAGGTGGCAAGTACAGCATTTTACACTAGTTTTCAGCTACATCAATAAAATAATTTCCAGAACAGTTGTCAAAAGGTTCAAAATTGCAGTTCTTTTATTCAGAAGTTACAATCCTGAACTTTTGAATATAACTGTCCATGATAAAAGGTGTTATTTACTCAAAGACACCTAAAGACTTCTTAAAGTTAGCACTAACTCTGATAAATAATCACGATTCCACCTGTGTTAATACTCTCTCTCTTTTGCATGTCTTTTTTATATTAAGAAATATGGTTACAGTTTTAATTATATTATTCAAAAACTCATTTTGCATGTTAGTCAACAGACTTTGAAGAAAATAGTATGTAGCCACATGAATTTGAATATATTCAGTGTGTTCTGCTTGAAACCTAATATTTTTAAACCACAGAAGTTGTGCATACATGCACACAACATGCAAAATGTTGCCCTAAATCAAAAATCATCATCTCCACTAATACAGGTTAATGTAAAATCAACACCAAACCCTAACCAGAGTCCTGACAGAAAGAAAAGATTGTCTAATGGCAAAACCTAGACTTTCTGTATCTCCTACATGATATTGTATTACCTGTTTTTTAAATATTAACCAATTAAGTAGTCGACTAAGAAACGTGGTTTCATGTTCAGAGGTATTGTTTAGGGAAAGCTTGACTGCCCTTCAACAATGCTTGTATGTGGACATTTTTCCCAGTCTAGATTATACCTAATCTGAAATAGTCACTCTTTTCCTAACAGAGGAGTTACCTTTCATCAGAGTATCTGAAAACCCACAAGAAATCTGAAAATATAATCAGAAAGGCAGGCAGAGAAAATTTAGTTACTATTTAACCAAACTGATTCCAGGTAATTGAATTGAATCTTGATGTTCAGAGGGGCTTCAGGTAATTGAGATTTTTCTTTTAAGCTAAAGAAACCCTGGGAGACATCAGGAAAGATGCCTCCTCCTATAATGGGTCAGGTTTTTCAGGCATGTATAGGTAGTGTCAGAGGAAACGGGCTACATACTTATCTCTTGGAAACTCCCACTTTGGATCTTCTGGCAACTCGTATTCCGAGACTCCTGCCAGCATGGGGGCATCAGCAGTGGAGGAGAGGCGGGTGGTGATCCTCACCAGGGGCGTGTTGGAATTCATGGAGGAGCTCGAGTCCGCCGACACCTGGTGTTGCAATGCAAGGTGCAGGAAGAAGAAAAAAAGAAGGCAGAGATGTAATCTCGACCCAAAATCTGAAAACCACCAGTACCTGATACCAAGCCAGCTCAGAACCATGGTATTAGGAAGGGGTTGAACCTACAGCTGTTTTTCCAGTGCACTGCTCTGTCATTTACCCTCCCTTGTAAGCACAATATTGACTCTCATTGCTGCCAAAGCTCTAAGTCCGCCCCATAGACCAAAATCCACATAAGTTTTACATAAATTCACTCAGAATATATTTTTGGTCATCAAATTGTGGGTTTTGGTGTGGGTTTTTTTTTTTATCAACTGACAGCATTTACATCACCACCCTCAGATATCTAAGTGGGCAGCTTATACCACAAACAGAATTGACCAATAAATTCTCTTTTTCCACTCACTTCTAGTTGCCCATGTCACCATGGCTTTTCCCACACAACCAGGTGGGGGTGGGTGTCTTCTCCCAATGAACAAGTGATAGGACAAGAGGAAATGGCCTCCAGGGGAGGTTTAGATTGGGTATTAGGCACAACTTCTTCAACGGAAGGGTGGACAAGCATTGAAACAGGATGTGCAGGAAAGTGGTGGAGTCACCAGACCTGGAGGGACACCAGTCCTGAGGTCATGGTTTTAGTGGTGGACTTGGCAGGATTTACATTTGAACTTCATGATCTTAAAGGTCTTTTCCAACCTATATGATTCTATTATTCTATACTTTCCATGTTTTCAATATTAAAAGCATGAAGAAGCTATTATAATAATTGGGGGATACTTAAGTTTTCACTTAATCACATTCTTAATTAAAGATTCTGCAGGTAACGTGGAGAAGAGCTCCTAAAAATAATTTAATGTCCGATGATTTGAAACTTTGGAGTGTGATTTCTCATCAGCCTCAACATTTTCCTTAGAGCAGTAAAGGTACTTAATGATAAATGTACTGAAAAAGGAGGCAGCTGTTCCACCGTGTAATTTTGGTGTGAATGGTGTGAATCTTCTATAATGCTCTTTCCTCAAACCTGCAAGCAGCAGCCTGTCCTCTGCTGACCTCAGAGTTTCAAGTGAATACTAACACAAAAAAAAAAATGCTTGTATTGCCAGTCTTCCCTTCTTTGAAGTGTGAATCCTCCTTCTCTCTTCAGGCCATGACAGTCTTGGTCAAGCCCAAATCCCGTGGCCAAGTTGGGGCTGCAGGTTGTTTCAGTGACATCTCTGGTACCCATCCTCACACCAGGCAGCAGGAGGTTCTTCTCTTGGACCCTGCCCAAGCTGGAAGCCTGGAACACCAGAGTAACTACCACCCTCCACCTTCATCCTCATCACCTGGACTTGACTTTGGCACCACATTTGCTCATGTCAAATGTCACCGGGCTACAGTTTGGTTCCACGGGCCTTATAACTAGATTAAAAAAGCAATTATAAGCAAAGAGATCCTAACAGCATTAAAGTGCAAATCAGGGAGACACAGTGATATGGACAGAAAATCCATTTGTCTCTATGACATATGGGAAGCCCAACTCTGTGGTTCCTTAAGTCTAATTAAGAATTAGAGTGCCTCAGCCCACAGAATTACTTGAGCTCCTCAGAATGGGACTGAAAGGCTTTTGCAAATCATGTTGTTACACAGTGTATTTTGGCAAGACTGAGGCTCTCAAATTTCTCATCACAGCTCTCACCATCTGCTTTGTCTCTTTGCAGGTAGACATCCTCAAACCCGTCTCATTAAATGCATTTGTCTTCTTGACACAACTTTCTAAGATCAGAGATTAAGAGTGGAAAGGTTTCATTGGGAAGAAAGTGTCAAGGATAGCCATCAGAAAATTAATCTTGGTGACCAGATTTGCAGCTGACAGACCTTTCCTGGTATCAGAAGCAGCTCCTGCAGGCAAGATGTGGTGTCCATGGAAGGAGAGAGTCTTACTGCACAAACAAGGCCACCATTCAAAAAAGAGAGGTGGACTGCTTCCCCCTCATTCATCCCACCAGCATGAATGATAATATTGACTTTCAGCAAATATAAGCACCTGGCACATTCCTCTAGGAAAATAAATCCAGTGACCACTTGGGATACAAACAGAAAAGTACTATTAAGGCAGACTATGGAGCTCTAAATAAATTGTAAGTGAACACTGAACAGAGTCCTTCCAGAGAGATGCTGCCACGGCCAGTCTGCAGAGGGGAACTCACCTGTTGGACACACCAGCATGAGAACCAGGGCTGGAATCAGACTTTTTTTTTTTTTTTTTGCTCATTTTCATTATTTCATTACAGTTTAAAAACGATATTTCATGAAATGAACCAGCTCAGCACAAAGAAATGTGCAAATCTCCATGACCAACGTGGCACTTCCTCTGCCCTTACCCCCTGACTTTCCTGAATTCCATTTTTCTATTACTTCTGGTCTCCATTTTTTCATCTCTCACCCTAATCCTATTAACACTCTGTGACCACTTCCTCCATATTTCCAAAATCTACCTACTATTCTCCAGCCATTCTACCAAGATCTTTATTCAAGTTTTGATTATTATTTCTTTATTTAAACATTGCCTTTACTTTCATACCTGTCTTTGCCATTATAGCCATTGTTTTCAGGGACATCAGGAAGGCGTGAAAATCAAGCTAAAAAATTTAGATTATATATCTTACACATGAGAAATGGTTCAAAATGTTCTGGGGTCTTTTATTATTTTCATGAAACACAATAATTGTATCAGACACTGTGTGGATCTCTTCCAGAGTTTCATCTTTTCACTAGCTCTACACTCCCCATCCAGCAGTCTTAGTATGGTTAAAGCCTATGAATGTAAACTTGCAATAAACTAAAACACTCTGGTGATGTGTTTTAAACACAGAGGGTAAACAGTAATAATGTATAGAAAAAAAAAAATGAAAGACTCAGACAGTTTCCCTTTTAACATTTTTGCACATTTTTACTTCACAGAAGAACTGGATGATGGGCCAGAGATGCTGTAGGTAACCAAAGTGCATTAACGTGGATAGGAATGATGAGAAATCCAGAGGAACTACTCAGTGTCTGGGAGAAGAAAAATGGACTGTACTCCCAGGGAATATTCTTCTGATTGATTAACTGGAGCAGCACAAGGAGTTACAGGAGCTCAAGGGCTATAAAAATCTGCTCCAAAAAAGATGAAGCCAACACAGTCTGGCCTGTGGTTGGAGGAGACTTTCTATTTCAAAATGGCCTTTCACCTTTCCTGCAATAATAAAGAATTAACCTTTGATCCCATCCCTTAAGCATCTTTTTTCACTGCCTTAGAGCACACTATAAAACAGGGAGGAAAATCCTATCTATTCCAAGGTCAGTAGGCACGGTCAATTTTAATCTACATTATACATTTAAGTAACAGCACACAGAAAGCCTTTTTCCAGCTTGCCACTTGCAACACTGCCCTCCAACCCCTTACCATGCAGGTTAACCTGATGTAGGTGAATTAGACACCTTCAAGGTCCACTCAGCATGTTGGTGACACCTGTTTTAAGTGATGACATTACACTAAAGAGGTATTTTGAGTGCTTAATTAAAGCAAGGCAGGCAGAAGTCAGCTTGAATGGAGCAGAGCACTGAAAGACCTATTATGGTATATGTTAACCTCAACAGGAAGGCAGCCCTCCACCAGAAAATATTCTTTGTGTGCTTCCTTTCTGCTTTTAGGAGGACAGGACTAAGAACAGTACCAGCCTCAGACAGATCTTTAGCTCCATATCTGCTCTTGGGATGGAGAAAAGCCCACTGTGTCCAAACCTCCCGCATCAATGCATGATTATATCCCCATTTTAACAACATATTTTTCCTTTGGCTGTGTTTAATCAGCTCTCAGTTAATGCTTTATAAGCATTTCTAAGCAGCAGAGCATTTAAAACAAACAAATCTTTGCTAGAATCTTTAAATGCCATGTGGCAAAATCAGCTGCAGAGCAGTGTGTAATTGTCTGTAATTGATTATGAAGGGTGTTTTCCTCCACTGATAATTCATACCATGTCCTGAAGCCTAGTTCTGGCACTCAGGCTGTGAGATTTTAGCAGCCATGCAGTGATTTCCTATAATTGTCAGTCTTTGTGAAGGCTCTGCTATAAAAGTTAATCTGAAGTCATATGCATATATGTATATGTATAATTAGTAAGTGATGCTGGTAGCTGCTGATAGAAACAGTCCACCTGAGTGACCAGATCTAGGAAAATATAAGGTAAAATGCACTGCACAAAACTGAGCAACCCTAATGTTAAGTACTGATGTTTAAAACACATGCACCACCCCTGCATGAAAAGCTCTCCTTTTGAAACACCTCCACACAAAATAAAGTCCTATGAGTACTACAGGCAAGACAATGGCTTCCATATAGAGAAATCCAAGGATAAAAAAAAAATAAAATAGGTATCAAGGTAAATTCCCTTCAACACTATCCAACTGATAGTTGTACATTAATCTTTGTATTTCACAGTCTATTCCTTGAAATAAATGATATTTTCACAGCTCAATACCAGGAGAAACGTTACATGACTCTCTCCTTTTCCCTGATTATTTTTCTTCTTTCCAAATTCCAGCTGGAAATTATCATTTTGAATTACCTATTATTATTTTGAATTACCTATTTTGCTGGGTGAGCTCAAGTCTTACTTTAAACCAATCAGTCTTTGTTCATCACAAATATGCTCATTGTATCTTTATGAAGGATTAGACTCAACAACGAGTTCAGACATAAATTAATGGGAATGTATTTTAAATACTAAGCAGAAAAAGATCACTGCTCTCTGTTTAAAAAACATACTTGAGGGGGTCCAAATTTGACAGATTGACTGTGGTAGCCCTAATAAAACACTCTAGTGATGACAAACACTTGTACCTGACTTCGACTGGGCAAGTCACAAGGGATGGGACTGTCTTTTTGCCTGTTTCAAGTATAATTTATTTGTTATAAGAAAGCTCTATAAAGTAAAAGTATATCCTATTGAAGGCTACTATTTATCTTTTGGTTCACTGAACCTGTCACTCAAAGGCTGTATTGCAAATCAGCCCGGGAGGTTCAATCCTGCAAACACCTCACAAGCTGGTACCTCCCTGCAGGCCGTGGCCAACGCCAACAGGGCACTGCAGCTCCCTGCCTGCATGGAAGGAGAAGGAGCTGCTTGCTGGGTTTCCCTGTAAAAACCCGAAAACCAGATCCTGGTGAGGCTGAGGATTGCAGGGGGAGGGAACTGATAACTCCTGACTTCATCACAACCCTTCCCGTGAAGGCGAAAAGAGCCGCGTTTTGGCAAGGGAAAAACACGCCTGCGTGTGGGGAATGATAAAATCCTGTAGTGGCTCAGACTAAAGAGTGTAGGGGAATCCAGGCCTGCAAACCAAACCACATGTAGCTCAGCAAGACTCTTCTCCTGCTCAGACAGGATGGCATCAGAGCCGTGCAAATGCCTCCTTGTGAACCAGGATTATTTTCATACCCGTATCCTTAGGGAGCCTGACCCAGCAGCAGAGAGCTTTGAAAACAGTATCAAGAATTTCCCAATCCGTGGCCTCATTTCTCTGGAATTCCAACAAATCCCATCACCCTGGATCTCTGCCCCATTTTCACAGCCTACTTGCCACAAGCATCTTCCCTGCTCACTCTCACCCATCCTCCCAACTCAGCCACTTTCTTTATTCCTCTCACACACAGCACAGAGGCAAGGGAGAACCTTCTGGGATCAACAGATAAATAAAGGTTCAGTGACAAAACCCCACCAGGCTTTAAATACAACTCTCTGAAATACAAATAAACTGAAACAAAGTAAACTTGGTGGTACAACAAAGCAGACTTCAATAATCCACAAACACACACCCCCAGCAAATAAAACAGGGATCTTTTTTCAATTCCTCATTTGTGGCAACAATTCTGAAACCCAAAACCAGCTTTAAAAGATGCAGAAACTAAACTACTGCAGCCTCAAGACCAAGGAGATGCTAACTAAAATTTTAGGAAACTTCAGTTCTGACAAGCAAATCTTCAGGGAATGTTTGTCCCATCCTGCCTCTGCAACCTGACCAGTGAAATTATCAAACCAGAAACACGGATTGCTCGTAAAACAGTAGTTACATTTTCCTCCATGAAGACAAAAAGGCAGAGAGCCCTTCAATGAGAAGCTCCTGTTAACAAAACAGCACTAGGAACAACTGAGAGTAGTGGAATTTTTGCTCAGGGGTCGAAACAGCATTTGCACTTTCAAATACAAAATGTTCTTTAAAAAAAAAAAAAATAATAATTGTTCCCACTTCTGAAAGCAAAATGCCCTTTCAGCTAAGAAAACATAGAAAACCAAAACAGATAAAACCCAACGTGACAAACATGTTGCAAGATAGTTTGGTTTTTTTCCCCTCTGTGAAAACAACAGCTTTGGAGAAGGTCCATATTGCATCATTTAATGATAAATAGCTAAAGTGAGGGCAGTGGTTGGCACTGCTGTCACACGCAGTGAAATAACACTGCCCCCTGAGGAACCATTTCCCACTGACACAACTGAGCTCACACCAAAACTGAGGTATTTTTTATGCCCTCAACTTATCTCTGAGTCATCACGATGCTTTTATATTCAGGCAGAAATCTAATAAATGTCTTCTATCTGAGCAGCTGATATGGATCTCTCTCTCTCTGGCTAAACACACAACATTTGAAAAGCCTCCTTTGTCCAGAAAGATACACAGATTTCTAGCCAGAGATGTGTGAATTGAGCTGAGGGCTCCTCATCATTCCTTCTGATACAGAGTCAAAAGTCCCTCTCCATCCTAGTGATATTCAAGCAAACGAGTAAAATCACGAAATCCCAAAAAAAACCCCGAAAAAACAAACAACCCAAACCAAAACCCCCAAAGTAGCCGAGAAAGTCAGAAAAAAATAAGAATTAACACTTTTGCTCATAAAAGAAACCAAATATTTTTCAGATTGGACAAAGTCCCCCATTTTAAGATTTCATAAAATACTGCATTCAGAGGAAGAAGGCTAAAGCATTACTACTCCCTGGTATTTTTAACAAAGGAGATTCAGAAACCATGAAACATGGGCTCAGTAAAAAGCAACACTGTTCAAAACCTCCCACTCTGTGTGCCCGTGCATCTAATTTCAAACACTTACCCACACCGAAGAAGGATTTTTAAGGTACATGACAATGACAATAGTCTGGACAGGTTGTAAAAACAATCTGCAGAAATTCTGCATCGCTTACTCATGGTGCTGACAGACCCAAACTGAGCCCTCATCTCCAAACCCCAAGACCAGAGCCTGGACCCAACCCCTCTAGATGGTCCCTATTTTGGATTATAAGGTGAACCACAGCCTCAGACACCAACATCCCCCAGTCTTGCAGGGCTGAAACCTGAGGGTGGATTTACTGGGTGCAGAGGTCTATTCTTGAACATCTACTGCAAGAAAATCAAAACCTATTAACCTCCAGCTTCTAAAAAACCAAGTCTTTCAGGAGAGGATAGCATGTGGGAATGGAGGCTGTTTTTTCCTGTGATAAAGCCAAAGTCCTGTTACTCGTTCAGCTGGTTTGTTGCCCATGGCATTGCCCTCTCCAGAACTGCTCGTTGCCAGCCACAAACGATCACAAAACATATTTCATGCAATGATGTTGTGCACCTTTTAAACCTGACATTTGCTTTTTGTTCCTTGCTCAAAAGCATCAACATCTTAATCAAACTGTCCGAGATCTGATATAGTATCTCCCCTATTTTTATTTTACTGCAGTCTTTTTTCTATTTTGGGGTGTTCTCTGGATGCTTAGCTACGAAATTCCCTCCCCTCGGTCTTCAAAATCCTTCCTGAAAAGTACCTTCTGTGTCTGGTACCTAGTTACCACAATAATAATCACCTTAGAAACATTATAAATACACAATTAAACAGGATTATGTTCCAAAGTCCATTAAGTCAGCAAAATTTTTTCCATGGACTTCAACGAGCTGTGGGATCGGGCCATAAAATACTTTAAATATATATTTTTCATCTACAGACTGTTAATACAGAACCTACTCCATTTTTCACATTTCTCCCTGCCCTGATTTCCTCGCCTCGAAAGACAACCACTGAGTTGAGGACGCACTTCCTTCCCACGCCGGATTAAATCCCACCCCTACCGCAATTTGGAATATAACACTCGCTGCATTCCCCTTCCCAAAGCTTTCAGGAGGAGGATGTGCTGGCTGAGTTGTTTGGTAAAAAGTTTTTTTAAACTCTTTATCTACTTTCTGTTACCTGTCTGCGCAGAGGGATTCGCTTGGTCAGCTTGTGGACAGCGGGCTGGCTGCTGAAATCCGGCTTCTTGGTGGTGTTCCTCATGCGGCACACGACGACTGTCAGCACCATGCAGGCAATTAAGAAGACCCCTATGCAGTAAATTGCTATTTCCAGGTAGTCTGGAGACGTTGGGTATTCCTTTTCCTTCTCAGGAGCTGCATTGGAAGTTTTTAGGAGGGAACAATCAGGCCACAGAGTTAGCGCACGGCACAGGCATCGTCGCACGTGGAACGAGTTGAAATGGTGAGACATAAATCAGTTCCTGCAGTGACTGTGTGACATTCAGGATACTGTTAAAGGTTTAGGCCATCTTGCAATCTGAGAGTAATCTCTATTTCTAGACCACTGCTTTGACTTCTCAGTTTGCCACTGAGTGTGAGACTCTGTGTCTATGCACACACATACAGACATATACATGTGTCTGCCTACACAGGTAGATACACACACATTGAAATATTGCACGATCAAGCATAATTTTAGGGGGTGGAAAAAACTGTTCAAACTGGGTTCGGCTTCATTTTGTTACTGGAGTCAAACTTCTAAAGCACTATAATTCTTTTGAACCACACAAAAACATAAGTTAAAACATTGAATTAGCTAGACTAAAAGAAAAGTGTCTAAATTCGCGAATAGACATTTCAGCTTGAGTCTGCATTGCTTGTTTAACCAAAGCTTTCAGTAGGATCTCAAAATACAGAGGGAAGAGAGGATGACTCAGTCCCTCATCATGTCTATACACTGAGGGGTTTCAAAAGGGTTTCAGAACCTGGCTGTCCAGCTGCTTAACCTGTTGCACTTCATGTTGGATGCCCAGCTTCCTTGAGCTCCTTTGAGGAGCCGAGTGCTGGATTAAAAAATCATAATTCAAGTGAAAAATGAACAGCAATATGTTAATTAATCAGTCCTCTTTTGTGAGGACCGTGTATTTCAAGTAACCTCATCAGTGGTTACTGGTCTATGAGATTAGATTTTAGTGGGAGTGGTTTTACCATAGCTGTTACTCTGATTGAAACCATTCTGAAATTATCTCCAAGACAGTTATATGTGCAAACACTGTCCCTAATCCCTTATCTGGGATTCAACCCCTGGATAAACAGCATTCCACGGCAATCAGTGGTCACTCCACAAGCAATGCACGTTCAAGCTGAAATTTTCTTGTGCCTTTCTAGGCTTATAAAAATACTTTGGTCAAGAAAATTGGTTAAAAAAAAAATGCTGTTCAAGCACTTGCAAAATGCAAACACTGCTAGCAGAAGCGAGCTCTACACAAACACTGCTCTGCCTGCTTGGTAACAGACCACACAGGCTTGGTGTTCACTTAACAGTGGGATGGAATCAAGCTGCACTGTTGAATATATTTTAATAAAGGGTAAGAAATTATCTGCAGAAAGTGGGACCGTTTAACTCCCATACGATGAACCTCAGCAATATGCACATGCAGGTTTCATACCTCTTACTTAGGATTAATTAATAAGTTAATAAACAATTAATAAATGTTAAGCACAAGATGACCCAGCAAACCTCAGGTGGTTCATGTTTTTTCAAAGGAACTCCTGAAGCAGCTGCCAACAGTTATAAACGAGAAAATCTGACTAGTGTCAAAACCAGCTACAGTTACATCTTCTAACAGCTGATAACAATTTTCAGGCAACAAAGCACATTGATGTTTGTTTCTTTTAAGGACAGAAACAGCATCAACACCAGAACAGCAAGACATGCTTTGCAGCAAAAGCAAATGACTACTTGTTTTCTTAGAGCATGCAATGTTTAAAGATGCACGGAGCCGATTCCCAAGATATGGAAGGCACTGCTTCTGTACGTGATCCGTTGGCATTGAAATTAGAATTTCCAGATTTGCATGACAGGTAAAAGTGAATTTAAGTACACTGAATAGCTCGGGCATTTTAACGAACCGGTGGCCAAATTGTTCCAAACTTCGTAACAAACTGAATTTCATCCTCTTGAAAAAGTTTACAATGATTTACGTGCAGATTTTCAGTTGTCTCACCGAAGTGCTAAGGAAATGCAGCTCCTTAGCATTTCTGATGAACATTTAACACATTTTAACAGTAAAAATATTTCAGTAAGTGCAATAGCACACACTCCCCCCCCCCCTCTATTTTTGTTGTTAGGTTTTTGGAGTTCCAAATACACGACAAAACAATTAACTGGCTCGAGACAACCGTGTTTAAAAAACCAAAATCATTGTAAAAGTGCCTTTTTTTTTTTTTTTTGAGACAGAAGCTGTGCTAATTCTGCAGCAACCAACAAGGGGGGGAAAAAAAAAAAAAAAGAGGAAAAACCACAGAAAGAGAGCAGTGTATACCTGGCAGAACTGTCAACCATGCAGTGTGAAAGGATATCCCAATAGAATTACCCGCCAAGCATGTATACTCCCCAGCATCCTCAAAAGTTACATTCCGTATATAGAGAACCTCAATCTCTTTGTCCGTGGTGTTAACACCGGCAGCCTAAAAAAAAAACAAGAGGGAAGCAAGAGAAAAAAAAGCTAGACACTGAGAGAATTGTTGTGGATAGGGAGATGTGGAGCCACGGGGCTTTGCACTTTGTAAAGGCAGAGGTGGAGAGATGCAAAGCTCCTTCCCCATCCACAATCCCTCATCCAAAAGGCATTTACCAACAGGTCCCAGCTCACCTCAGAAAGTAATCAACACCCTTCACCAGGCCTAAACTCACCACCTAGACATGCATGCAATCAAATGACATGGAAAAATTAACCCACAAAGCTTTTTTTTTTTCTTCTTCTTTTTTAATAAAAGAAAGTTGAAAGAAAAACAAGGAGAAAACAAAGTAGGACAGAACGTGGGATCCTTCACATGTAGATACCTGTTTGAGAGGAAAGAATTTACTATAAAAACATACTCTAAAAGGACTAAAGAAAAAAAAAAAAAGGTGTGAATTCTGCTCCAAAAGACACAACTTAGTGTCTGTTTTAAGCACTGTATGATCCTTGCATCAACCAATGCTCTACACTTTTGTGTAGCAACTACTACTGTGCATTGTGCAGTGTTGCCAGATGTCATTTTAATCTCAAATCTGGTAATATTTGGTAATATTTGCTCAGAAGCACAGTGGAAGGTATCTCAACTCGTGTTCAAAAACAATCAGTTGTGGCTCTCACAGGTGAGAGAAAAAACAGACTCCAAAGGCTCAAGAACCATGAGATGGAAATAAAATACGTTTTTCTATGTACTAAAGATTTAAAAAAAAAAAATGCATGTTTTCAGGTTTTTTCTAGTCATGTTTTTGGGTTTTTTCCAGTCATCATTCAAATTCACTAAATCTCTGTCTTGACAAGTCACTGTGCACCAGAACAAGCATCAGTGATTATCCAAACTCATACAAGTGGTGTAAATCTTAGACCTGGAACTTCCCAGCTGTCCCAGATGGGCAGACCAGGGCACCAGCATCAAGGCCTCTGTGATGGAGATTTAGAGAAATTAATCTCTGCTGCTTTTTGTCTCTTGTTCCATTCAAAAATGCTACTTTGAAATAAATGATGAAGGAATAAACACCCTTTTACCAGACCATTATGAAGTAAATTCAGTTGTGAGCTGTAGTCACACGGTTGCCAGTCTTTATTGTTACTGCTGAGTAACCACCAGTTAGTAAGAGGTGAGTAACAACTGGAAACTCCTCCCAACCCTGCAGAGTCACAGGTGAGGTGGGAAACTGTAACTAAACTGACCTGACTTATGCTTTAGTGGGTACTTATATGAACATTTAAAATAAATAAATAATAACTAACTAACTAACTAAATAAATAAATAAATGTACTCCTGTGGGTGTATATGTATAAATAAATGTACACTAATTAGGTTGTAATTCCATTATTCAATGTGAACCTTACGTATGAACTGCAAGGTATGCAGAATTAACACCAAAACTGGACATAAACACACAAACACAAAGACACCAAAGAGAGAACAAAGATCAGCATCAGAAACCAGTGCTTATGGTACACACAGAATATTGTGGGAATTTTTCCATGGCTGCTGGTGTAACACCAGTTGCATCACCGAAGGAGGATTACACATATACCACAAGGCCAGAGAGTATCCTACAAGCTGCCTGCAGTCTCCCAAAGCACCATTTTTTCCAGCTTCTACATCCAGCTTGCTTTAAAAAACATTGTTACCTTGTACACTCGGCAGAACAGAGAGCCAGGCAGACTGGTTGGCCTCCCCTATATAATTGGAGACCTTACAAATATATTCTCCAGCGTCCGCCTCTGTCACATTGTACAGTGTCAGCACTTCAGCATTGGAACTATTTATCCCCGAGTGCTAGAATAGACCAATAACACAGGAGAACAACGTCACTGCTGCCCAAAACCCACACCAACCTGTCTATGGTCCCACCACCAACACGTCACAAGAACAAGGCTTCCACTTCAGACAGGGATCAGCGTCAAAACATTGAAGGTTTGGGGTTTGGGGTTTTTTTGTTCGAGTCTTTTTAAGTCCAAAGCATCACGTGAAAAGTTAGAAAACAGCAGCGTGGGGGGGAAAAAAAAAGCACCTGGGCAGGTACACTGGCAGTGTGGAGCAAGAAGGTGCAGAACTGGCTGTCCTACCTGCCAGCACACTGAGCTTTGGCAATGCCAGCTCGGAAAACTTTAGGGTTTCCTTGGTCAGGCTTGCTCAAAATGCCTGCTGGCAGGAATGACACTACTGATACACCAGTAAAAAACCCAGATATCTCTTGCAGGCTCAGCATCCAGACAACCCAACCCTGCCAACAAGCTTTTGGCAGCAGGTGCCACATTACTTTGAAAAAAAGGGATTGAAGAAATACAAAAAAAATGGAGTAGATTGTCCCAGGTACGTTTTGGATGCTTTCTACCCATACAGAAATGTCAAAGATGTTCTTTAAGAGGGTTTTTAACTTTTTTTCCGAATAACTCGTGCCTGAAACATTCAGAGATGAAGGAATTTTTACGGAAGTAAAAAAGAACAAAATAAGCTGCATGATTAGCATTTAGCCAACCAGATGATTATCCAACTCATTGTTTCATATGTAACACAAACACTTCCATTTTTCAAAAAGTTCAGAACTCAAAACTCCTTTAAAGAAGGGCACCATCATCGCCGGCACCTGCAAAGCCTCACCTTTAAAACCTGAAGGTAGGGCAGTCCATCAGGCCCGTATTTACTGCCGTTCCTCTCCACATGTTTTATCCACTGAATGTGGGGTTGAGCATCACTGTAGACTTTGCAGACAAACTCCACGTCCCCTCCGACGACGGCGGAGGCGTTTGCTGGGAGCCCGGCCTGGAGGATGGGCCGGTGAGGGGAACGCTCTGCTCGGGCAGGGAGGGGGAGCAAGAAACAGAGGGAGAGAGAGAGAGAGAGAGAAATAAAGATGCATAAATAAGTGGAGCTGCCAAGAAAGCTGTAAGTGAACTCGAGCCAAAAAGCCCTGTAAGCCTGTTGGCTGACTCCTCCGAAATAACACTGCAGCCAAAACGTATAACAAGAACTGCAGTTCAAAGGAGATGATGACTCGAGCACTACACTTGTAATTTAAAGAACAGCCATCTGGGGGGAGGGGAGAACCCATGCTTAAAAACTTTACGCATTTTCCATAGTTTCAACTCAGCAGTAATTAAGTAAAATATCTCCTTTTTTTTTAATGCTGTTGTAGTAAGTACCTCTGAGTTCTAAAACATTCTAATTTGACTAAATCTTTGCAAATTAAGAAGAAATATTATAGATTAATTTTAGAAACTGATTATTGTGCTAAAACAAACCAAAGGGAATTTCCCAGAACTAGCAGCAGAAGCCTGAAACTCCTTGTGCAGGATGCACTTACCAGGCAGCTCAACCTTCTAAAATGCTCTGACCAGTTCCATCACCATCACTGCTCTCTGCTTTACCCAGACACAGCAGCAGAAACACTAGTTCTTATTCTGAGCAAGACACAGGGAAATACAGAACTCTCCAGAAAAATGCAGTGTATTTCATGTGAGTCAATACAGCTTTTAATCTATGCACTTGTAGAAGCATTTATCAAATATTTTCGGTCAAGTTCACATTACTGGATATCCCGAGCACACCCTGGACCACCTGGGTGCCCAGAGAGGAATGCAGCCAGCATTCCCAGCCCAATTTTGTGGATGTGATATACACAGTCTTTGGGGAAAGCACTGATGGGACCTTGTCCTCAGCTCTGGTATGAAGGCAACTTCCCATCCCCCTCACCAAGCCTGATCTAACAGTCATCTACATCTTCTGGGTGGTGGGCAGCACATGAGCCAGCTCCCCAGCCTCCAGGGCCACCAACAGCCCTTCTCTGCTGGACAAGGCAAGTGGGGCAAAGCATAAAAACTTTCTCTTAAATGATGCCTGAATGAAAGGTCCTCAAAGTGACAGCTCTGCTTAAGCAAATTGCTCTGTTACCCAGCGAGCAGGAGGGACGATGCCACCCTGCCCAGAAAGCCTTCAGACAAGGTGGGGTTTCATCAGCCTTGCTGGGAACTCACCACCTTCTTCAGGCAAATTTAATTCTGTCCATTTCTTTTTATAAAAATGTAAAGTTAATACTGACCTACACATACTTTCAATCTCTTACAAGGAGCAGCTGAGGGAGCTGGGGTTGTTTAGCCTGGGGAAAAAGAGGCTCAGGGGGGCCTTATCACTCCCTGCAACCACCTGAAAAGAGGGTGTAGCCAGGTGGGGGTCAGTCTATTCTCCCAGGTAACAAGTGACAGAACAAAAGGATATGGTCTCAGGTTGTGCCAGGGAAAGTTTAGATGGGATATTAGGGAAGATTTCCTCACCAAAAGGGTTGTCAAGCATTGCAACAGGCTGCCCAGAGAGGGCATTCAGAAGTCGTGTAGATGTGACACCTGGGGACTGGGCAGTGCTGGGTTAATGGCTGGACTCCATGACCCTGGAGGGCTTTTCCAAACCTAAAGGATTCTACGAATTAGAAGTGAAATGCTCACTGCCCAGCCTCAGCTCTCCGTTCTCCCCTGCTCCAGGAATCCTTTCAAAGATAAGTAAAAAATAGCAGACCTAAATGTTTATTTTTGGAGGCTATACACTGTGAAAGCTTTGACATTAGGAGCCAAATCAGCTGAATTTCAAATCAAGCGTTCTTTCTTAAACATACTAGTTTCCAATAAATTGTTTCACAAGCAAACATTGTGAGTATAATAGCAAATAATGATGCCCACTGAACAATGGGATCTTTTATACAGTCCAATATATTTGGCATGCAGCAAACATCTACTGGGAATTTATTCACCAAGGCTATGCTGGCAGCACACTACAAAGCAGCAGTCTTACTTTACTTGTGGCAAAAGTGCATTTGTGTTGCAGTTACTAAATTATTCCATGGTTATATGTGTGTCATTTGCAAAGATCTAGGAACAGTTTCACATTTTTTAATTTGTAAATTACAGTAGAACATATAAATTAGTATTTTACAGTTCTGGAGAGAACTTTTAGTTTCTCACCTTATGCTAAATAAGCTCTAATTCCATCTCCCTCATTCCTTCATTTGGGTACAAAAACAGCAAGCAAAAATCTCTCTTTAATAGAAACCTTACACCATCTTCCAAAACTTATTACAGCTGCCTTCGGTATAAAATGAAACCTTAGAGAATGTTATTTAAAATGTTTTTTAGAAGTCAGTAGGCCTCATGTTTCATTTCTCCACATCAGGGTTTGATTTCCTTTGTGACCTTATTCTCTGCCCTTAAACAAACCAGAGAACGAGGCCTGAAACATCTTGGAAAAGTTCCTACTATGCCAGCATCAACACACGAAATGTGTTTAGTTTATCCCGATAGCCATCAATGATTTAATCCTTTATTGATGACTGTCAAACATTTCCTCTACCAAAAAAGAGGAGGCAAAGCCGAGAAGTAAAAGCAGAGTTCTTACACTCTCAGTCCCAAATTCCTTTTGAAAAAATTGAAGTGTGTGCATACGTATAGGTGTATATGTATGGACGTTTGTAGAATTTCTTCTTTAAGGGTAAATGTGTTAAAAATAAACTTTGGTTGCCCTCCAACACGTGGAGCAATGATTAATGTTCATCAGCTCTCCCACTTCAGCAAAGGGGAATATTCCTGTGCCCACACAGGATCACATAATCATCACCATGTAAATACAGCAGGGCTTCAGGACAAACCTGGAGTCCAAGGACCACAGGAAATAAACTTGGTATTGGGAAAATAACTAAATATGAAGAAACTTCCACTAATTCCAATTACCGGGTTTAATTCTGTACAGTATCATAGCTTGGAAATAGTAATTTCAGGATGTTGTTCTGTCTTGCCTACTTCTCTGCAAACCCACACAAATCTAAGGACTCTGCTAAGCACAGGTACTGTCAAAGCCATATTCATAAATCTCACATCACTATTTAGCATTTAAAATACAAACTGTACATTTGTAAGCAGATCTCATCACTCAAATAGCTAGTTACACTAATATTAGATGGAAACAGCATGTTCTTTTTTATTAAAGACTAGCAAAGGAAGTTGAAGTTCTCTTTAAAAAAATCTTAAAGGTTGGTGAAACTAATTTTATCATTACCTAATAATTACAACCAGGATCATCACTAAAATATAGTGACCATATACACCTCTAGTTATTTAACTCAAACAATATTTTTATACAAAACAAGTTGGCAACCAATGTAGCCTTAGTGATTTCAATATTCCCCTTGTTCATTAATATTGAAGAACCACTTCAAGAAATAAATCCTTGCTTCCTGAACACTGAAATTTCAGTGTTCTAGTCTCACATTACAAAACCAAGTCAAGAGCACATGCTGTTAAAACAGAAAATCCCCCCCAGCACGCTTAATGTTGGATCCCACCTTAAGAGACAAACACCAGCTTGCTTTCTCCCCCTTGCAGCTTAGATACAAAACCAACATCATCCCCATTCGAGGAATCAATTATTTACACAAGGCAGAATGGAAATGACTGCTCACGTGAGGACTATCACATTCAAGGCTACAAGCACCTAAATTTTACACCACCATAAAAGTGCCCAGGGCTTGAGCATTTCTGCTCACTTATCTACAGACAAACAGACTCGCTATCTGAAGAGGCAACGGACAAGGAGACCTTGCCCAAAGGCTTAGAGGAAACTGTCATTTAGCCTGTTAATGTTAAAACTTCAGAATACTTTCCTCCAAGAGATAATACTACAGAGAATCCAGGAAAGCTGGAAAACAACAAGTTTCCAAAGAAACTGGCGCAACAGAAGGAGCTGCCCGGGAAGTTTCCAGCTCTGCAGGACACACAGAGATGGTGGGAGCCTGTCCTGCCACAGATGACAGAGGCAGAAGTGACTGGGAATGACTACTGTAGCCTACACGCTTAGCAAGGAGTGTTGAGAACTGGCTGTTGAAGAAATTGAAGCCCCCAAACAGATGATTCCTACAAAAGGGCATCATCTCTCTCCCATCCTTGGCTTTATCTCCTCCATTTTTTTTTGCTGACCAGCTGCAGCCCACACAGAGGGGAAACCAGAGAGGAGAGAAACAGGAAAAAGTCGTGATGCAACCATATGGGGTGAAGACTCTGGGGCATGGAGGTGGCTCACAGGGCCCAAACCCCACGTTTCACAGCCAAGAGAGACCAGAAGACACGATCCCACCGCCCCGGTCCTAGCGCAGGACGGAGCGACTGCGGGAAGAGAGGCTGCTCGCCAAGCACACCCCCGGAGGGAAGATGTAGGGCAGGGTTTGCTGCTGTCAAGAGGCCCAAGGGGAGTGTATTGTGACTGAAAGAGTGGCTCTGCTGCGACTGGAGTGCCTTGGCAGGGAGAGGAGACAATAACCCCGGAAGGGGTGAGCTCCGGGACCCTCGCGAGGCCAAGTCTCCTTAGCAACCTGGCTGTGCCGGGGGCTGAGAAGAGCTCCGGGAATTGTCTATCCAAGCCTCCTTGTCACCCTAGCACAGACAGTTCAGGACCTTTCACGGGAGCTAAAAGCCAGAACCAAAGCCCATTGAAGTCAGGGGGAACACTCACATGGAATTCAATGGGCTTTGCATAAGGCATCCGATTCATTTCTAAAAAATGGAAAACTACTCTTATTTTCTCCTTTTGAATGTGCTTGTTTCCTCTCCTTGCAAATGTGTGATTCAAGTGCAGGCTAGGAAAATAAAAGCTGAATAGCAAATGCAAGACCAAGCACGAGTTCTGGGGACAACAGAGACATCCTCAGCTAAGGAGGGGGAGAGAGGGAGAAAAAGGTTACCTAATTCTTTTCCACGATTTTTAACTAGACACATTTATCAGAGTCTTTAATACCAGTTTTGAAATGTTACTGACTTCTAAGGACTCATCTTGATGGCTGCCACTGAGAAGCTACACAGGGATCCCTCTAACGATGACAATCAATAGCCCCTGGTAGAGTTTCTGTGTATTCAGTCATCACTGAATGAAAAATGTAGTGGTCCCAGCTGTTTCTCTATTAAATGAAAGCACAGACCTGCCATGCCCTCTTCTTCACTTGCCCTGGTCAGCACAGCACCTTCAGTTCTAGCTGCTTATTTTGTCCAATTCCAAAGGGGGGAAGTTTTCAGCAGCAGCCTGGATCCTATTTGGTGGAAACACTTTCCACTCCCAACCCCCTTCCTTTGGATCCTGCAACATCTGTTGCTGTGGAAGATGCTAAATACTCTGTAAATTATGGGTCTCAAAAGCATCCTACAGCATTTTAGGCCAGACTGTAATCACAGCCTCTTGCATTGGCTTTGGTTTAGCCAAAAAACTAAGCTTGACTGAACTTGTAAGATTGACTCTTCAGCCTTAAAAAAAAAAAAAATAACCACAGCCCTTTCATCATATGCTTGGACTGAAATATTCCTCTCCTGTGTTCCATCTTCACTGCTGATGGAGGAACATGTCAGTACATGGCTCTGTCCCCAAATTAACTGCAGGTATCCTCTTTTATCCCACAACACCTGGGAATTCCCTTGGGAGATATTTTAGGGATGTACATGGTGAGCACCTGACACCTCATGCCACCCAACTGACCCACAGGCCTCATAGAGTGGGAAATCAGTGTTGTCACCCATCTCTGGGACACTCAGTGCCCTCTTCCAAAATGCATCTATGGGATTACCAAAACTGCTCCAACAAAAAGTGCAGTTCTACAGTAACTTTTCAGGTGATTTAACCTGAAGGTGACAGGAAGGTGAAATCTCCCTCAGGTATAGCTCAGCTTCCCACAGGACCAGTGCACCTCAAAGCTGAAATATAAGAAGTGACACTAATGACCATTTCAGTCACAGTCTGGGGGAACAGCTCTCCCTATCTCTGCAAGCCACTCTGTCTCTGTGCTCCCTTTCTGGCATCCCCTATCAGACTGTACATGTATGTACTATTACTGCTGGCTCTGATGATGATTTTGGTGGTGTGGACACCTACTACTGGATGAGAGCACTTACTAAAGCCACAGGGCCAGCCACAGGATATCAGTCCCTGATCACTGCCTATTTGGGCTAAATATCAACCATTAAAAGAAAAGATTATAAGGTTATCGATCTCTCACTGTTCAGTGAGTAAAGACCTCCAGGTTTCTATCCTGTGCTAGCTGATGGCAAAGGAACCAGTTTGCAAGGAGAAACACAAGTACCACCATCTTTCATGAAAGATCCCATCTACGCAAGCTGCAAATCAGTTCACAAGCACTCAGAGGCTGGATTAATCATTGCTCTTTTTGAGGTGAGTCCCAGGAACAACTCCAGCATGAGGAACTGCAACTCAGGTTTCTCTATAAATCCAGCATTATCCAAGTTCACACAAAGGACCCAATTTGAAACTACACTTGCTCTCCATACCCCTAGGTGGAGTGGCATAGGAGGGGTCTAACCAAACAGATGTCAGTCCCCACAGGAATTTCCTCCTTCAAGGTAGCTCTGTACACACGGGCCAAGCTAAACCTTCGCTTCCTCTCCCCAGCACAAAGCAACTGCTTATGGGGGCCTGTGCTCTAAGAAATGCTGGAAGCAAAACACTCCTAACTCCACTGTTTTGCTCCACGGTGTGGAGGAGTAAAGCTGAGTGCTGGCTGCTCTTTCAAAAAATCAGGAACAACCAAGCAGGTGTAGGCAAAACACCTCTGCTAATTAATGTCATACGCTAGATACACCCGAGCCAGGAGCTGAGAAGCTTCTACCAGCTGCACGTCAGTTTGGGTTTCTTTCTGCATAACATGAAGCACTGCATGTTGTTTATGGCCAATTCAGAAGTGCTGCTGAACTGTCATGTTCTATTTATAAGTACATAGATACACACCCCTCAAATCATTGCTTCCTAGGTAATTTATACACGATGAGGTAGCGCCCGCAGCAAGTTAGGGACAGTGCTCTCTTCCTAAACCCTGCAAAATCACAAGATGCTGTAAGGCTAGAAGGAATAATGTGTCACTGTCATAAAACACCAAGAGATAAAGACCATCCCTGGCAAGAACACTTGATAAAGAACAGGGGCCTCTCAGGCAGACTAACAGAACAGCTTATGGATCAGACCAGCATAACCAGTACTGATGATATCACGCCTTACAAATTTTGGCATCTTTTACCAGTGGGCATTAGCCAACAAATGTCCATGCTGCTCAGTGTTCCAGTACAGCAGGAGTCTCCATGTACAGCATTTCCTATTGGCCCAACACTACTTGAAGAAGCCACCTCAGTGGCCAAGATCTCAAAGGGGTATCGCTGCAGCTGGAGCTCCTGGCCCTCTCAAGTGAACCTGGCACAGGGATCTGCTCCTGCAGATGGGAGTGAGGGGCCAACATCCATAACCACTTTCTCAACTCCCTTTGTCCTCTAATTTAGAAGCCTCATATAAACTTGAGGCATTTCTTTCTGCTGCTGTGTCACACACTCCATCATTGCTAACAACTGGGCTCCAATATCCAGCTCTGCTCAGTACCCAGACAGCAGGGAACCAGACTCCATATATTCCCTGATGTCACTGAATACTTTCTCAAGAAATTGAGAACATTGCAGCACTGACTATTAAAGAATTTTAATGCTAAAGATTAAAATTTTGTCCGATACATCAGAAACAGACCCGTTTGCTACCCCATAGTAAAGTCTCTGCTCCCCCATCCAACCTCCTTGTGATACCCAAACCCTACTACTCACCAAGGCCAGTCAAGTAAAAGGCAGTGCCTTTTTGAAATCTTCACAGAAATTAATCAGGTGTATTCAAACTCTTTGTCCTTGGCTTCACCACCTTCACCTCCAATTTTAAGTAACGGCACTTTTCTCAAGCAGGCACAGCTCCCACTGATGTTATCCCATCTGTCTCCTTGGATAGCTCTACAGCATAGCTTCAGCTCACTGTCCTATGTGCATTTTAGCTCAAAATCCATCTTTGCACACCTTTACAGCAGAAGTGCATCTGCACACCTCTTTCCCATATGGTAGCAAGCCGGGGGAAAGAAAGTAAGCAAGACTGACTTATCTGGCTTGATAAAAAACCCATTGATGTCAGTGAAAACAGTAGGGGTGGGGAAAAAAAAATCACCATCAGAACTAGTTAGAAGCTGCTCTTTCAAATCACACATATATCTGAGGGTTAAAGAGACAGGAATGTTCAGCAAGCCCAGGGCTAAGGCAGGCAACATGAATGTTCTTGTTTTAAAACATGAAATTATCAACAGGGTTTTGAGACCAGTTTGTCCTTAAAGCAAAGCCTTATTGTCAGGCTGACACAGCATGGGTTTCATCAGCCCCGTGGAGCAGAAAAAGTCATAGCAGCCAGAGTTGTACAACAGTAATCTTGAAGCTGCCTTGCAGTATCCCTCACACAGAGCAGGCACATAAGCAAAAGCTTCATACATATCTGAACAAAGGGCAGAGAGGCCTTATTTTAGTGTGAAAAACCATGGGAAACAGAACAATGAGGAGCTAAAATTTTCATTGAAATTCTTTTCAGCGTACCCTAAAAGAAAAAGGCTACGAGAGACTATGAAAAACAGCTTGTGACTTCTCACAGACAAGTGGTAAAATTTTATTGTTCTGGCTGTTTCCAGAGAACGTGTTAATTTTTACACACAGAGATATCATCCTTTGTACTGTGCACAGCTCCCAGCACTCAGCTGCTGGATAATAAGCAGAGACAATGCTGGGTCCAGCATCACTGGACTGGGCCCTCCAACAGGCTCTGCCAAAGGTTTACTGTATGCCTGGCAAACAGCATCTCTCCCACAGGGATGATGTCCCTCTTCCAGCTGCAGTGGGTTTAACTCACCAGCGCACCCAGTGATGCCATAAAACACACAGGGGGAGTTATTATTTCTGTTGTTATTGTGACCCGACTGCACATTTTTCATCCTCCAAATTTCCTTTCCTGAAAACAGCTCTGCCTTTAAAGTAAAATGGAAAAGATTATGTAAAGCTTTAAAAGCCCTCTTGTATTTCTATGCTTCTCCCCCCTTCCCTTATACAGCACACTTGCTCTATTGAGCAACGCAGGTGTGAAATTATTGGAAGGACTGCGGAATTCGCCGTTTCCCAGTTCCCTGCCAGGCTCACTGACCATAACCACTGTGCAAGCTCTTGGGGCAGGAGAACCTCCAGCACCCAGAATTTCAATGATCTGTGCTGGGTAATCCTGGCTCAGCTTCAAGATATGTCTGTGTCAGATCTCACTCAGGCTTTGGGCTTGTCTTCCCTGGTGATGAAGTTTGTCATCACGTGGCCCCACGTCAGGAAGGGAGACAACCCTCCCTCAGCATCACATTCAATTCTACAACACACAATCCATAACCTCTTCTAAACACTGGACCAGATGCTGAAGATGACTACTCTTGGGAAGACCCTGACTATACACATCCATCATTATATTTCCAATAAACCCAGGTAAAGTTCTCAAGATGCAACAGTGTTCAGAGAAAGCACTTAGGCTGGCCATGCTTGGACACAAACTTCATGCTCCAAAACAAGGAAGTTTATCTGTTAACTTTCTGCAGTTCTTGACCTCTCTTTTTGTCCTGCTTCTGGCCAGGGTAGAGTTAATTTTCCTCCTAGTAGCTGGTATAGCACCGTGCTGGGATTTAGGATGAGAATAACGTTGATAAGACACTGATGGTTTAGCAGTTGCTGAGCAGGACTGACACTAAGTCAAGGACTTGTCAGCTTCTCCTGCCAGCAAAGAGGCTGGGGGCACAAGGAGCTGGGAGGGGACACAGCCAGGACAGCTGCCCCCAAATGATCAAAGAGATATTCCAGCCAATATGTTGTCATGGTCAGGGTATAAATGGGAGAAGAGCTGGCTGGGAGCTGCTGCTCGGCAACTAGCTGAGCACCCGTCAGCTGGGGGTGAGAAACTGTTTTTCATTTGCATCACTTGTATTTCTTGGGGTTTATTTCTCTCTCTCTCTCTCTCTTTTAATTATTTTCCTATTCGTTATTATCTTTATATTTAAATTATTGAACTGTTCTCATCTCAACCCACGAGTCATCTCACTTTTCCCTCCTGATTCTCTCCCCCATCCCACAGATAGGAATAAGCAAGCAGTTGCATGGGGCTTAGTTGCCAGCTGGGGTTAATCCACAACACTTCTGCACCCCCATTTTCCTGTCTTTCAGCACACACTCTGAATGGACTTCTTCCTACAAAGCAGAGAGCCAGGAATACCATCACCAGCCTCTGGCTGAGCAGTGCCAGAGCTGCTTTCTGAGAAAATGTCACTGAAGAGTGGGGGTAGAGAAGAAGGGGGGGGTCATTTGTTGGAATATTCATCCAAATTTAGACATAGGTATGTTCACAAACACTCCAGGTAGTACATTAGCACAGGTATCAAAGGAAATGCACATTTGAAACCAACTGGTGCAATGAAATTTTGTTGCTCAGTAATGCATATACTCTAAGCAAGAGCAGGAAGGATGCTGCAGATATAAACAATTAACCAATGCATAGGTATTCACTTGTAAATGCAGAATACATGAACAACTGATGCTTTGATCACCTAACCTGTGATGGTGATTAAAATCCCTACAAGTATACATATAATTCTAGACTTTCACAAACATCTTGTAAAAATAGTAGACTGCCTTTATTCCAACTAATATGGTCATGTTGAGTTCTTCCCTCAGCTCAAGTTCTGACAGCATCAGTGTTTTACTTTCATGAAGTTAAAAATTACAACTTATTCATGCTACCTTTAAAAGAGCAATCTGAAAAAAGTAAACTCAATATTTTACATTTACAGAGCAGTTCAACATTCAGAAGTGTTTAACAAACTACGATTTTTTAATGTGCCTTTTTTATGTTTAAGTGGAACAACTGCTGTTGAAGCAGCAATCCAAAGATGACCTGATGGTTTAAAATGCTCAAAACCCTGCAAATCACAGCCACCTCTGGATTTCAGGTCACACAGTGGTTTGCAGAGCAGTGAGAGGAGAGGACACAACACAAAAGGTTCTAAGTGTGACCTGTTGGGGTTTTATTGGACACAGAATTTCACTGTGTGAAATGAATTTCACAGAAATTTCACAGAATTTTACTGATTTTTCCATGCTTACCTATCTCACTCTGACAACCTGATCTCCCCAACCTTTAATGATTTTTTCCTCTCCTGGATTGATTTTTTCCTCTCCTGGATTGTAAATACAATCCACACCCCTCTGTGCTACATCTCTTTTAGTCCCAGTTTTATCCCCAAAATCACCAATGTGGTGGTCTCAGGATTTATGTCACCCACCACCATTGCAGTCAAAGGGTTGTCCCACCTCTGCCTTTTCTCTCCTGCTTGGGACAATAAGAAGAAATATAGGCAAAACCTCCTCACTAATTAGACAGACATGATTAATAACCTCGTGTTTGCCTTTAAAATGGTCCATTTATCTAATTTGTACCAGTTCATTTGCAGCTTTTTTGTATTTTTTTTTATAAGATTTATGCCCTTCTATTTTTAAGAGGACATAGCTTTACCGATTTACTGCCAATTACACTGCCATTTCTTTTCACTAATAAAATCGTTAGAAAAGCCTGGATGAGGTCAAAAAGCCCCTCTTATTAGGCACAGACATTGCTTTTGACACATGCCAACTGCAGATTTAACAAGGCACCAGTCTTGTTTGCATCTTCAGACAACTCCTGCAAATTCCTACTTGCATTTCCATGAGTAGGATACTGCACAAATTAGAAGGCATGATTAAAAATTATAATAACAGAGCTGAAACAATATCCTGCTCATCACTCATCAAAAGAAAGAGAAATACCTGCCTTGGGGCTGTAATAAGACAGAAAGTGGGACAGGGAGACCAGTCCTCCCCAGCAGACTCTGCAGGAAGCATTCCAAACATGACAAATTCACTGTTCACCCAACAGATGAAGTAATGACACTAGTATTTGTCCATAAAATGTAATTTAGCCAGACTACTCCAATGAAATCAGAAGCTTTAATGCTATAAAACCACGGGGTTAGAATATTTTTACCTTATTAAGAAAGCAGGGGGGGAGGACCCATAAGCTTTTATTTTTCCCTTAGGTGAACCATCACACTGTGGGCTTTGTTTCCAGGAGCAAACCACCGCAGCCCCCAGAGCCGAACAATTTGCGTAATTCCTTCTCAGATGCACACACACCTTGCCAAAAAGCCCGGTGCCAGGTGTAAAGTCCACACACTTATCAGTACACTCAATAAAACCATCTTCCCTCTCTCGGCCTAACCAAATCCCTGAGGGCAAGCACCAGGGCTGGATTCCTTCGTGCCTCCTGTCCCTGTCTCATCATGTCCCGCGCCGGGGGTGAAGACATCAAGCCAAAGCTTGTCAGTGTAAAGGAGCCAGTCAACAACTACAAGCACATCTGCCAGAAATGCAAGTTTAGGCTTGGTTGTAATACCTACACTTCACTCCTGCCAGACATCAGTGATGCAACGTCCCAGGCATGTATTTAGTTGGTGTCAGTTCCTTTTTCGCGTGTAACCCGAATCCTAAAGGCGACTCTTTGGAAATCAAGGAACAAACTGTAGTTAAGTCGAACTAATTCCGAGCTTTATTTCAACAAAACAAGGCCCAGCTAAAGGCAAACAACAATACATATGTTTTTATGAATTAAGGAATGACAAAATGGAAACATGTCTTTTAAAAAAAAAGTATGTGCTCATGCCATGTTCACAGTTAGAGACTGTGAGAGCACATGAAAACCCAAAAATAAAACTTGACTAGAAACAAAGGCAAAAGTTTCCCCTTCTGCCTAGACCAGGGGAAATAAAAACAGTGAAGTACCAATAGCAAAATGTCGATTCCACTTTAATCAGATTTTTAACAACGTGCTATAAAAAACAAGAATAAAATTCGTCCTAGAGCTCTAAAACCTCCAAGAGTTCAGAACAAAAGTGTTTTTCTGCACAGCCCATCAGTAAAATCACTCATACATGAGATTTCTGAGGCACAAGCTTTAAACTGAGAGGCATTTAAAATGCTTTCTGGATGAGAAGTTACTCTCACACTGGTTTTATATGAAAATACGAATTACTGCTAAGGGACAACTGTGTTGTACTCTGCCACCCCCGGAGCTCACTCCTCAGTAACAAGAGCCAAAGGCATGGCTATTAGGCAAACGAAAAACTGGTCAAAGCACAGCTAAACTGGCTGCAAAAGGACTTTAGATAAAAAAACATATTTGTGGTATGTTCATTTTCATAGTAAATGGCAGGGTCATCCTATAGATTTTTGGAAGATGTGTCGTGCTATAGCAGCTGCTTACAGAATTCAATAAATGAGGTAACACGGGGAACTTCATCTGAAACCAAACTATCTTTTGCCTCCCAGGATGATGCCATTAAATAGGGCAGAAATGGCTACCTGCACTAGGACTGTTCAAAGCCCAACCTTTCTTCCTTTGCCGTTAAAACACAAATTCAATTAGTTCCTCCATGCTCAAACAGAGCTGCCGCCGCTGAAATTGTACTCCAGCGATAATTGCAATCCAAGAGTGATCTAATTATACACAAGTCTCAGTGGTTGCATTCCCACGTTGCTTCCTGCAACCCGGATTCACTACAATGCAACTCGTAAGTGAAAACCACATCGTTTTCGGTCCCTCTCCCTTAAGACTGCACGACTTTATATACATTTAATGAGAACGGAGTTAGTCTGTTAGTGAGCTTACTATAAAAATTCAAGTTTCTACCTACTGTTAAATACAAGGGAAGAGAGAGGCACTTCAGCTGCATGGAAAAGACCAGCTGATGGGCTAAACCATACAAGGGAAAGAACATTCTTTTAATTAAGGTACTGGATTAGGATTCAAAGACCAGCTTTACTTTTTGGCTCTGTCGCCAGCTTCCTGTGTGACCCAGGGCAAGAAATTTCATCACTCCCCAGCTCGGGTTTTCATCTCTAAAATGGACAGTGACATTTCCTTCTCCCTGCCTTGACGCATTTCAGTTGTGAGCAATTACTGTGCCCTGGCACACTGCCTTGGACAGTAAGTATCCGATATTAATTGAAGCCTCTGGCTAGTACTCCAATAAAAAAGCTAAAATCGACTCCTCTCCCTTTCCCGGAGTCCTAAAGGAGTTTTGTATGGCCACCATTTGCCACTACTGCAATCAAACACATTTAACCCCCCAAGCAAACAGCCTCCTTAAATCCCTGTTTGGAAACGGAGCAGGAGGAAGAAAAAGGCCATTGATTGGGGTATCCCAAACATTTAAAGAATAACTTTGTCCAACACAGAACATCCTGGCCAACGTGAATGGGCCATTCCCTGCTAACACAATCACTGTGCACAAGTATCCTGTGCAATAGAGAGGCTGCCAATGACTTGCTGCTTTTTTCTTCTGTGTTTTCTATTCCCATTGTAAAAAAAAAAAAAAAAAAAAAAAAAATCAGTGCAAGGGTTTTGCCAGGTTTGTAAGTTTGAACAAGACCATCTGAGCTGACTCTTTAAAGAGTTCTTGCAAGTAATTACAAGGTAAAAATGAGAATACTTCACACCTACATTCTGACTGAAAACTTCTCAGCCCTGCTGGCTCCAGGCTTTTAATTGTCAAAAGAGTTCAAGGTTTGGAAAGTTATTGGCATATTCCTAACTAGCATTGTGTCACTATTTGGCACGATTTTTCCTGGGATACCTCCCAACTCTGTGACATAATCAGAGGGTTCTCTACATTACACCATATAGTCAGATGCTCATGTTAGTGTAATATGTTACCATGTTTAATACCATTTGCTATTACTTACACTTAATCAGCTCTGGAACCAGTTAAACCATATAGGAAAAGCAATTTCAGAGGCTTTCAACTGACAGTTTTCTACACAGAACTTGACCTAAAATTACGACCTGAAGTTTGTAAGATGCAGCCTGCGTACGCAAGTGCCTCTAAACAAACATTCATAACTCTCCACGATCTTGTGGGAACTGAAAATTCATATGAAAACAGAAAAAAAAAAAAAAGGCATAAAATTGACTCTGTAGAACTGTCTCAGCTAGAAAAACCGTCAGAGTTTCCCCTTCTGGCCAGCTTTAATTTACTGCTTCAGCAATTTTATGCTCCACAATTACTGCAAGCTTTCAGCTACACAGAAATGGCTGAGCTCTCAAACATCAATCCCCTTTAGTTTAAAAGTGGTATCTCAAGAGACTCACACTAAACTCAACCAAAGTATCTTAGGGTGCACCTTCCCATACACGGGTTTGCAAAGTAAACTACCAGTTACACCCTTGAACTCATCAAATTAAATGAAAAAAAGGCAGTAAAATTATTAAATACCCAGGACTCCAAAATGCAGGTGGTGACTTGCAAAAGTAATTTCTGGACTTCTGGTTTCATGTCCCACAGGACCCAAGCAAGGTCCTCTGGGTGCCATCAGCTGGGTACCCAGCACCTCAAATCACTAGTCACTTCTGAAAAGCCTCATTATTTACTTTTCTGCCTCTCTATAGGAAAGGACTAGACATTTAAATAAATGACATAATCCTTACTACCATTCCATTCATTCATGCAGGTCGCTATAATTTACTGCAAGAAAAAATAAACTTCTGCAAAATGTTCCTCAATGGAAGACATTCAGAAGGCTCAAAGGGGGAGAGGAGGTGAGAAAGCTCCTGACAAATATTTGCTCAAGTGACCGCATCACCCATGAACACATTTGCTTGGGTGAAGAAATTTATGGTCAACAAGAAACATGCCAGAGTGGGATGGGAAAAAGGACGGGGGGCAGAGAAAGGGAATTTTTAACCAGTTTCATTTCAGAAAGGACAGGCTTTGAGTGGAGCTTAGTCCCTGGCAAGCCCATGGCAGCAGCCTGTGCCCTCAGTGAGGTGGCCAGCAGAGAACCACATCATGCAGAACACAACTTCCCACCTCCTCCAGCAGCCGTTGCTGCTGCACCCTCCATAAACTTTGTTTAAACAAGTGTTCAAACAAAAAATAGCTCTGCCAGTCGCTCAGTTCACCTCAACCATACCCATAGCTCACTCTACACCAAGGATGACACAAATATCACCAAGGCTATGAAAATCCTCATTGCTTTCAGTGTTGACTACCTAAAAACCAAGTAGAGGTGAGCTGGGTGGTTCTCCGTAGGCTTAAATGTATGAGGGCTGGTGGTAAGGTCTGATGGTAACCCCATCACAAAATGATCCTTCTTCTTCCTCTGCTCCACAAAGGCTGCCTCTCCTCAGCCTTTTCACAGGGAACCTTTTCCTTTCTTGCTGCCTGAGAAGTTGGCACTTGTTTTCTTTTGGATTTGGGGGTTTCCGCAGATTTAAGTGGCCTCTGACAAAATAAGACACTACTTTTAAAGACCAACCAAAACAATGCAAGGGATGTGTTTTTACTCATGTAAAACCAATGAAGAACTAGGGAAACGAAAATTTTGTCATTGTTTTAGTCATATAAACCCAAACTCACATTCTCCACAGGGAAGGTATGGAGTTGCACCGTCAGTCACCAGCCAAAACCAGTTTACAGTAATCAAATTAATTTTTGCTTTCAATACTGATTAATCAGAAGTTCTATTCACGGAGCTTGTGATGCTCAGATCACCTCACAAAGCTGGAGAGAGCAAAGCCCATTCAAGACATGCTTCAGAAGCCGTAGCTCAGATCCCCAAAGGTCCTGCCAGCAGGTCCTATTAGAACCCATTACTTGTGGACAGAAATGCCTTCAGAGTCAATAAAATTGCTCACACCCATCCAGGCTAATCAACACGAGCAGAGGTGAACAGAAATGGTTTCTGAGATTTCAAGCCCTAATTTAGCTAAGCACTTAAATAAATATCTGCAAGCCTTATTAAAGTCAACAGGATTTGGGTATTAATAAGTTAACATTATTAAGCATGTGTTTAATAGTCCTGCTGAATCACAGCTTTGCTACTACATAAGACTTCACACAGCTGTTTAGAATTTGTCCTCAGGTAAAACACTTCTCCACAATTTTTATCATCTGTGTTTCTGGGACTGCTCAGAGCCCACACAACAGGCTACAGTCAGATCTCTCTTGGACTGCTGTGAATTCAAAGCACCTCTCCTGAAGCTCCAGATCTGCTCTAGCTTCACCAAATTCAACATCTAGCTTTTCATTAAAAAAAACCAAGAAAAATCATTTCAGCTATAATAACAGCAATCTAAAGGATTTGCTCGACGGTTTTCATAACCACAGTTATTAAAACTTGTGTTAGTACAACTGTGAAAGTAATAATTAAATTGTAATACCAACGATTAAAATTGCATCAGCATTTCTTATTTAGTTGTCATGGTAAGTTTGTAGGTGGATATTAGACATGGATATTACACCTCTGCCAAGGCATGGGCAGATTAGTCCTACAGACACGAGTGAGACGGGTGAACATATAAAGTTATGCAGCAATTGGCCGTGTAGTGAAATCTTATCTTAGGAATAATGTGAAATCACCTCCAAAATTAATGAAAAATGCACCAGCTCAGTTCTAAATGTTTTAATAGAGGAACTCATCGGTGAGAACCAATGAGTGTTCCACGTGCCAGCTGTACTCACCCACCACGTCGAGGTGGTACGTGTGGTTGATGGAGCCGTACTGGTTTTCCACGATGCACGTGTAGTTCCCTTTGTCTGACGGGACCACGCTCTCCATGATGAGACTCCAGTGCTGGTTACGGACCTGGGGGGTGGAAGGAGAGATGCTGGGATCTTCACTAGCACAGCTTCACCCTCCCTGCCTCCACAGTTCCCCGAATGGTTAACCCCATGTAATTCACATCTAAAAGCCTCTTCTGTGCTCATTCAACCATTCTGGACACTGAAATTATTTATGCCTGAGCTGGGACAGCACGGCTGCAGCAGTGAAAGCTTCCACACGTTCTGCAATAAATTTCCCTGGCCCCTGCTCTGAGCACTGCACACACTGGTGCACTCTCAGTCCTGCTGAGGATGGCACCAATTAGCAGCACTCGTCGTATTGGACTTTACCTTTCAATCCACTCTAAAGTGAATTCACCCCCTCAGGATATTTCCCATCCGTCTCCAAACAATCATCTGATAATAACTGCCCACCAGCAATACAGGATGGACATGATCCCTTAACATCTACGTCTCCATCTTTCCCTAACAGCTCAATTACGCACCTCGGGTTTTGGAGATACAGAGTACTGAGGTGTGATGTTTGGGATCCCTCCCCCAGACACATGGAGCAGACAGACCTCTTGCTGCTCTGGGGTACCACAAGAAAGAAATGAAGATGCTGCCTCACAAGAAATGACCGAAGAAAACACCCATGGAAAGGGAGCATAAGGATATATACATTTATCTCACGCAATCCTCCTCAGACAGAATGCACTAAAAGTGCTGATTCTGTTCCCATTTGAACTCAAAAGGAACACTGGCACTGGTCTCACAGAAAATAGGATCCACCCCAATACTGGAAGGATACAGAGTCATCCGGAACACATATATTTCCTGCATCATAAGTTGGCTCCCAAAATGACCTTCTGCTGGCGACAGACTAATCCCTTGTTTTAGCATTATATTTCTGACAGAGCACTCAAAAAGTTTAACATCATGTAGCTGTAAGGTACAACGTTTCAATTGCAAAGTACATATTTCAGCAAATGGAATAAAGCACAATCTGGTACAGTCATTTTAATCAGCCAAATGGAAAGTAGTAATTCAGTGCAGAACACCAGAAAAATTTATGGACCATTCAGTGACACTTCCAGTAACCATACATTCTTAAAACATCATTACAACCATAGCTCTGAAATCCTGCTTCGTGCCTGACTATTGTGTAGGTCCTTATCCAGCAGGAAAAGGCTGCAAAGGGCTGCATCCCAGTGCCAAGAGCTTAGCCCTCACACTTGCTGGAGGCAAAAGTGCCTTAAGTCCAAAGCCTGGAAGAAAAGTTCTTTCTGCCAGAGGCTCCTGGCTTTCCTAGTTCCCCCAACTAGTAATTAGCTCAATATCTCAATATTACTATTATTGCTGAGTCATGGGCTAATAATATTAGCTAAGGATTGACCATTTGGGCTTTGAAGAGTGAAGAAAGTACAGACAAGACTCCAGCAGCAGTTGAAGAACACGGGTGTTAACCTAATGTCAGGGCACTGTGTGACACAACCTCAAAACTGCCAGACCTGATTTAAGGCCTCCCTCCTCAGCCCCTCCTTTTGATGGCACACGTGAAAACTATATATTGATTTTTCTTCCCACTATGAAGACCTAAGGAATAAGTTCATAAAGCCAGAAAGTTTATCAGTGTTATTTTAATGTCTCGTCATTCTGCTAAGCAACCTTGAAAGTCACAATTTGGGTCGGGAAGAATCACTGTCACAAACAACTGGCAAATAACAAATACAACAGCTACATGTTTTTGGTATTTTACTTCCTTATGAGTTATTTTGAAGGAGACATGGTCAAAGTGACCTGAACTTTTGCCATTACAAGTTAAAACACACTTCTTGGAATTAGAACAAGTGTTTTTAGCCAATTTGACTGCAAAACAGGAAGAACAGATCATGGTTCCACAAAAGTTAAAACAAAATAAAAATTAGTAACTGCAAGTCATTAATTTGATAGGAAAACACAAGAAATTGTTTAGCATTCAAAAAGAAAATGTAACTAACTTATTGACACAAGTGGATATACCGGATTGCAAAATTAAAAAGTATTTGTGCAATTCCCCTTCTAGTAACTCCAATGAGCAGAGATAATATCTTTATAATGAAACAACAGCTTAAGCCACTTCAGCTTAAGCTAAACAACTGTTGTAGAGGCCCAAAGCAGTTGTGACACGTTGTCACACAACTGGATTTATGCCATGGCTCTGGATCCAACTAGATTCAGCTTGTTGGCTTAGTGCTTTCCAGATACAAGTGCAGCATTGCAAAGCCCAGACAAACTTCCCTTTGCTGGGGACTTCTGCCCTCTCTTTTTTTATTTTCCTATCGCTTTGCAAAACCCGTTTTCATGTTTTATCTGTGCTTCGTACCCAAAAATGGTACTTCATCTGCAAGAAGACTGAGATAATAAATATAATCTCAACATGGGTTTTTCCCAACTAGTTATCGACACTTCCAGCAAATTACTGACACGGTTTTTTGACAAATTTTCTCCATCAAAATTTTAACCAATTCTTCCAAACAGCTCTCCAAAAGATTAAATATTTAAACTAGATTTTCAGTACCAAATTCATACTACTGCACCCTTAAGACATAGCTTGGGGGTTGGAAACTTTAACTGGAATTAAAATGCCAAGAAATATCGGTCAGAAACCTAAGGGGTAAGGAATTTTTCAAGGAAACATTTTGCTTTTGGAGTATCACAAAAAATAGTGGACAACTCTGTTTAGTCTTAAAATATGTGTCTTCATTGAATAGATAATGTCATGAAAAGTTGCCACTTAGTTAAAAATTAGTAAAAAGGGGGCAATTTTCAATAATTTCAAAAGAAAAGGATTAGAAACCACAATACAACCCTCCCTAAAATCAGCACAGTTCAGACATACAGTGGTACTGCTTAGGGAAAGAGAACAACTGCAGAATACCCCTGCAAAACCCATGGGGTTGTGCAGTTGTTCCTGTAGTCAGAATTTTCCTTACTCTGTATTTACCTGGTTGAATTTAAATGTGTATAAGATGACTGCAGTGTTATCAAAATGCATATAGGTGAAAACACACACCTGTTAAAGCTTAAACAGTAACAGCTGATAGAAGTACATTTGCTTTCTGGGTGGTGTACAGGAAAGTAAAGGCTCCTCTGATCTCTCATAGAGGATTTAGATTATTACCTCAAAGAAAGCATAAAATACCTTTAAAGGCATAAGCAAGAGCCATCATCACTTCAGAGACAGGCATAAGAAAAAGACTAAAAGGGATTTAGACATTCAATAACTGATCATATTCTCCTCACTGTAAGAAATTTGGGCCTATCTTGAAAAATCGTAAAAGGATCGATTTTGAAATTCACCACCCAGAATTAGTCACGGTGGAGGAATTTCACTCTGGAAGCTATCTTGGCCAGCACATACACCCTCCTGCTACCCTGCCTGAGTGCAAATTGACTCAAGACATTCCTAGTCAGAGGGACAAAGTGCTACAGGCCACTATCTGATTCCGATAAAGACAATACAAGAAGAGATTTCTCAGCTCAAGGCGGCAGGAAAGAGGTGGCTGGAGGATTAGTGGAAAGCTTCACGTTTTCTTTCCCTTTGCTTTGTCCCTTCAGCCTTCAAGGGGATGACTGTCTCTTCCAAAAGGAGACATCAGATACGGCCAAGTTTGGTTCCAGCTGTTGTAGTCACCCAAAAAGTATTATATCTCCACAGGAATGCTTTACAGAGAGCAACGCCCAGGCTCAAGACAAACTCGCGTGCAGGAATTATCATGGGTTGCTGTGATACCTCCCCGAACACAGACCAACACAGATGGACTCAGTCCTTCCTGGGGATTCCTTCCTGAAAGGTTTGTTGGTATAGTAGTGTCAAGAAAACACAATTCTCTCTTTATTCTGATATAATTTTGAATAAGCCCACAGTGACTTCATTCTGTCCCTCTAGTAAGTTAAGGACACAGGTTCCAGAAGCCCTGGAGACCTCACTCTTCAACACTCATTCACTGAAAACAAGCTTCCATCTTAAAAGATGACTATTCAAAATGACAGAATATAGAATATACAGAGATCTGGTAGAGTTGACGATGATAAGTAAATCCTACCAGATAATTTAATGTATTTCTGAGCAACAAGAAAACCTAAAACCCTCAGCGGTGTCATCTCTTTTTTAGTTTAGACTAAAGAGATGTAAGAAGTTACAATATATAATTAAAGGTATAGACTTCACTAACCCAGCTGGCTTTAGAAACAGGCATCCGTGGTTTTTTCCCCCGGAGTACACACATACCTAGGAAATTGTATACATTTAATACATACAAACAAAAATTTAACTTGTGCCACTTAATGGGCACAAATCTAAATTATCTCACCCAAATCTAAATGATCTCTTCCTAAAACAGGATAGCAGTGCCAGCATGGAGCCCCACAGGGGCTGATTTACTCTGCCAAAGGTCGCCCTCCCAAACAGAGACCAAGTATCTCCATCCTGCCTCTCCAGACACACATTTTCCTTCATGGTTTTCAAGAGTGATATCTGCATTTCCCCTTCATAAGATGCAAAGTGTTAATAACGTCCTAGTTAGTACCAGAGTAGTTACTATTATTTTCCAAGATGGGATTAGTTTGGTTGAGTTTTTTTCTTTAATTGGCTTTTTTTGGTTTTGTTTTTTAAAAAAGCACCGAGAAAGGCAAAAAAAATCACTGAACTGGAGCCAATTCGTTAACACTCCACAGCGTTATGAAAGGCAGAAGGTGTTGCCAGGTGTACACTCTTAACCAACAGTAATTTATGGTGTAAGCAAACATAGATGGAAAAGTCTACTTAGATAATTAGCATTCATGCGGGGAGATTTTCTGGGCTCCGCTCTCCACTAACACAAATGTTGGAAAAACTGACACTTTCTGCAGTAAATCCAGCGAGAGAGGAAAGGAGACTGAGCCTTGTCCTCCTCTGCACTGGAAAACAGATTTTTTTTTTTTTTTGCACCAAGCAGCATCTGAATCAACAGCACACAAAGCAATACAACCCTTGGCTCAATCGAGCAGCACCCCAAAAATACTGCAATCGTGGGGGTAAGGCAGTGGGGGACAGGGGAGCTCAGGATTCAGTCTTGAGCTCACCATATTGCCTGACAAAAGTTAACTCCTGTCTTAATGACCATTACAAATTGCTCTGAGCAGCTCAGCAGGGGTTCTAGGCTGTGCCTTACAACCGTGACACGAGGTGACTACCTTGGAAACTTCTCATCTTTGGAGAGAAGTTGCTGAGGTGTCGGAGACGTGAGAAAGCCGCTGACAGAAGATCTGCGGAAGAGGTTCAAGTAACTCAGAAGTGCAGGGCAGGGTGGCGAGTGCTTGGACAGCAATTTGCCATCAAAGTCACGCATTCCCACTCCTTGTGAGGAGCGGGATAAGATGACCCAACCCTGACTTCTGACCTGACCCAGGCAGATACCAGGAGGTTAAAGGTCCGTGCACTAATACACAGAGCAAGCTGGCCTCCCTAAAACTCTCTCTTAATCAGTAACCACCAATTTAGAATAAGACATCTAATCTGAAGCTGTTTAAAATTCAAACAGACCCTTCCAAGTAATTGCTGCTACTTTCCCTCAAACTCTTCTTCCCATTTCAGTTTCACAGACCATAAACCCTATAGAAAATAATAACTTTTGACTTCCAACCCTTCCTTTATTAAGCTGCCTACACTCATTAGAGTGGATGGCCAACAACGCAGCTGAAAATGAACAGAGCAAAAAAGAGTCTTAACCTGCTCTGTAAAGTCAGTCTTTAGTTTTCCAAATAACTCTCTATAAATAATCCTTAGCTGCACTGCTATGCTACAAGCTTGAATTTCAGAAAAAAAAAAAAAATACAGAATTGGTGCTCAGTAACCGCCAAAGAAACCACTCACCCTTCCCCAGAAGAAAACAACTACTGTTTTTTTGCTTCCACGTTTGATCCCAGGCCATTAAAAGATTTTCTGTTGACTTCAGCAAGTTTTTAGGTTTGGATTTTTTTTGGTTGTTTTGTTTGGGTTGGTTTGGGTTTTTTTTGGTTTGTTTTTTTTTTTTTTTTTTACAGCTTTGGTCAAGAACAAAAATTACAAAACCACACCATGAGACCTTACCTTATACCCGCCAATACGATGCTCTTGCTTAAACTCTTTCCCGTTTTTCAGCCACCGCATGGTCGGTGTTGGGTTTCCCATCGCTGGACAACGAAACTTGACGGTGTTGGCTGCTGGCACAGCGTGTAGCCTCTTCTCCATTTTGTCTGTATGTGTCCAGTAAGGTGCCCCTGTTTCAAAGAGACACATTCAGAAATATCAGTACTTGGAAACCGAGCCCCCTCTCCAGCCGCTTCCGCAGGCAAAGCGCTTCACGCGTTCATTTGAAGCACAGTTTAGCAAGAGTTGCCAACGAGAAATCATGTTGCAAGTGTCAACCAGAGTTTTGTAAAGGGCTCAGTCTGCTGCTATGAGCATTTAATTCATGACAAAATTCCAATAATTAGCCACAGATAACCTTTGTTTTGTGTACGCCAAGTAAGACGGAGGGACCAAGTTTTCATCGGACACTTCTGACCTCAAGTTGAGTTACTGTGAGTGCTCAGTAAACTCTGAATTCTTGGACATCAGAAGGGAAGCCGGACAGAGCAGGACAGAAGACCTGTTGGAAGCATCATCCTTCATCTTTCCCCTTCTTTTAGAAGGGGGATAAGCATACCTACCTGTTGGACAGCACATCAAAACTTACAGTGTGTGACGCCAAGGTGAACTGTGCTGTTACTGTCACAGAAACCACTGAAATATATTTACAGCTGGAATATATTTCTGAAATCTTAACCAAAGAGGAGGAAAAAAATGAGTAAATGTGGATCAGCAAAACTCAGAAAAAGCATTTATCATTTTGCAGGGATTTCCCACTCTGATGAGCTTGTCAAAGTACAAACACTCAGTGACACCCAAAAACATGGCATGAAATGAGAGCGTCTCTCTCAGCCCAGCGAAGTGATCATTTTTCCCAAACCCTGAAATGGCTCTCCTGGCTCTCACTCCCTCCTTGCCATGCTCTGGCCCAGCCTGTGCCACCACCAACAGCATAAGAAGTACATGGAAAACCCGTCCCTCATCCAGGTTCTTAACTGTTTGTTATGTAGCAGTAGAGGAAACACAGCAGAACAGAACATACAACTGCCCATCCTGTTTTTACCCCTCCAAGAAGTACATTTGGATCGAGGCAGAGGTTATCCCATGCTCTGGATCCATGAACCACTTCAGCTACATTTCACAATGTCTTCGTGGCACCGCTTCAGTCATCTCACCATAGCAGTTTAAGAAGTTAAATATTCAAGATCTGTTTAATAGTAGGAAACATTAATTTCTTTTACAATGGAGTTTTCCTGAAGCAAATCAGATTAGCGTGGAATTTTTAGGACTAGAGGGGTCCAGAAAAATAACTCCAATTCTCTCAGCCTTGTTTCATTTCCTTCATTAGCAGCCCAACACTCCACTATAAATAAACTCTTCCGTTCCTCAAATATTTATAGCAGTTCTTACAATCAGTGCAAACTCACAAATCCTGCTACCCCCCTCTCTAAATAAAAATACAGCTGGACAGAAAATACAGGAATAAATCCTTTAACAACATCTCTCTCAGCATAAAGAAAACATTCTAAAAGCAAGTCTTATAATGATGCTAGAAACGATAAGTGTTTGGGGTTTTTTTTTTTTGCCTGAAGTGGCAATTAGTGTTAAAATTAATGAAGTAGAAAAGCAAAGCAAATTTGTGCATGTAATCAAAATAGAAAATCAGGTAACTATTGAAAATTTAACTGCAACACTAAGAAATTGTTACACAGACTAAAGTGAATTAGGGATGCAAGGAAAATCACTGTTAACATTATTTGCTAAAAGCAGGATCACATTAAAACAACAGAAGACTTTAAACAAAGCCAACCAGAGGAATTAACTACTACAGGCAAAGGCCAAATTACATTAGAACAGGCAAAGTCAGAATTACATGCTGGTATTGATGGATTAAAAGGCCATTTTCTGTGGACTGCTAAACATCTTCCACCGGGTAATGCAAGGCAACCACTTGCTCCCACAACTCCCACAAAGGCAAAGCAAACTGGGGCAGGTCCAAGACAGTCAACCCTCCACACAAGTTATATCAGCATCTCACACAGAGCAGAGGGCTCACTTCAGACTCCAGATGGGTGATGCCAACCCAGCAACTCCGTAGCCAGCACGGTCACCTCCCATCACATCCATCACATGCACCTTCTCACAGGGACAGGACACAAAGAGCTTGGATGCAGCTGCTGGCAAGCACAGCCTCCGAGCCATAGGCTCCAGAACTGGCCCATGGCAGTGCACAGGCTGGATGGACCAAGCTCTGGAAAAGCTCTGATCAGGGTGCAGACTGGGACCAGAGCACCAGAGTCGGTCAGGATACAGCCACCTGCAGCCCCCCAAACAAGGCTGCTCCATGCAGCCAGGTTTCTATCTACTGCATTATAGTGCAACTCATCCTCTGTTTTTCTTATAAATAACTATCCTTTCCATCAACCCTCACTCTTTAAAAATCTGCCTCTGGAAAAGCTCCAGTAAGACTCGCACTCAACGAATGTCCAGGGGGGAAAATCTATGGAAGAGGTGGGTGTAGAAAAGAACCCAGGAAGATGCAGGCATGAATGAATAGAAGCAACTCAGTTTTGTACCACAGAGAGAGGGGGGAAAGGAAACAGAGCAGACTAGGAGAAAGGATTCTGCTTGGAAAGCTTCCCCTTGCGCAATCCTCAGCATAACCTGTAATGCTCCTGAATTACAAGTCAGCTTGGAGAAGAGCATGCAGACATCACATGTGGAAAGTGCCATCTGAAAATGCTTCAAGACATCTCAGGTTTTTTACTAGGAAGCAGTAACACAGACTGGGGGTAGGTTTAAGGGAAAAGAGGAAAAGGCAGCAACACCCACAATCACAATCACCCTCAATTTGTGCTTTCATGCAGTTGATCTGATTAACACACAGCATTTCTCTTTATAGATTAACTCATCGCAACCTAAAAGCACCTTTTTATTGCTTCTCTTTTTCCTTGAGAGGCAAACCACCCAGACTCACTAAAACAAATAATGAACATAGTTAATGAGTGGATACCACCAGGTGATGACTCCTCTCACAGACCATGTCTATCACATCCCATGTTTGCTACCAGGACAGGTGGAAGGAGGGTAACACCGCTGCTAAAAGTTCACAGTAACAACAAGGCAGACTCCAGCATGGAGAAGTAACAAGCAGCAGGGGAACGGGTGGGAATTCCTGATTGCTTTTAGAGTTCTCATTAGCGAAGAAAATATCCTGCTGACCCACACTGCACTCCACTGCAAAGACATTACATCTAATCAGCCAAATCTCCTGCATGCGAAATTGAAATTAGGAAGCCCAGGGGACCACTTCACTTCAGGACTCTTCAATTTTTATTTGGACTTATCTAACACAAAGAAATACAAAAGTAGTCAACTCCGAGCCTGCCTGACAAGCACCTCAAGCAGGCAATAGTGTGCCTGAAGTGACCACATCAAACCCTCCAAGGTTTTAAGTACTATTGTATTTGACCTTTAATTAAAAAACACTTCTAGGCAACATCCAATTTTTGCTGCTCCCCTGAGTGGATTTCCACTCTACAGGATTTGATGAATTTGAACCTTGTTTCATCCTTTCTGAAGCTCTTCAAGGCATGAAAGGAACAGCATGTGGATTACATTTAGATACTTTTTGTTCTTGGTGCCAATTTACCATTGCTTGGCCCAGAAGAAATTGTTTAAAGGGCGATAAGAAAAAAAATGTCATAAAGCTTCCAGTCGCCTGACTAGAATTGAAGGCAGAACAGCAACATCTTCAGGGCTACCCAGGGGTCTACAGAATAAATTAGCTGGTGGATTTCATTGCAACCATCACAACAGCTGCTGCCTTGCTAGCATCAAGTCAGGATTACAGAAACCCCTTAAATTAGGGCTACCTCTTAAAATCATGATGAGGACGAGGCAACAAGCACTAACCATGTCTTTTCCACTGCTGCCAGAATGAACTGATGGTGATCAGCCCTTAGCTTTGTAAAAGTCAGTTCCAGGTCACTGTCCTTGGAGATGACCCTCCAGAACCAAGCTAAGGCACCTCTTTAGGGTAACAAAGGGGAAAACTTGAGTTGCCAACAAAGGCATTTCATGGAAAGATAGGACTTTTTTGCAGTGGAACCAATCCTGCACCTTCCCCACCAGCACTAATCCCTTCAACAAAAGCTGGAAGTAATAAAAAGCTATTCAGGATGCAGTCTGGAACAAATCTACCACAGTGTTTTTTTTCAGACAGTTAAAATATCTGTCAAGCTAAAAGGACACCAAACACAGAGTGAAATCTGCTGTGCATGCCTTTTACTTAAAAATACACACAGGGCAAATGGTCAAATGCACATGTGTACACACGAGTGCCCTCCTCTCCAGAGGGCGAGTTGCTCCTCACAGCCACCAAGTCACAGCCTCCACTGACTCCAGGAACAGTTGCATTTTCTGGGCAGCCTTGAAAAATTGACTCAACAGCCTCTCTGCCTGCATTTGAAAACCTTGGCCTCTGGAATCTATATTTGTAACAGAGGCAAAGAAAATAAAACAGCTTAAAAGAATACTTAGCAGCATAAATAAAACAGCTCTAAAAGCTTTGTTTTAAATATGCAGGAATGAGAATGCCAAGGTTCAGCTTCCTGTGGAAGGCACTACAGCCATTTCCTGCTTCATCTCATCATAATTAACGTGCCAGGACAGCTGGACTTTATCAGAATTGTTTCATCAAAAAGCAACAACCTTTGAAGACTATGGTCTTTTGTTTCCATCAGTAAAGGCATAACCAGGCCAATTTCCATTGCTTATCCTTAATGATCACAGCTGTAATTTGTATGTAAATTATCAGTTAAATCGTTTGAGATCTGCAAAGCTCAAACCATGATTCAGGAAACACTTAAAGACTTCTCTTAAAGAGCAGCAACCAGGGACCCTTGTGAGGTCCTGGACTTCCCCAGGCTTTACCTTCCATAGGCAGGAGAAGGAGGTAAAGGGGCATTTGGCCATTGGATACATTGCCTGCCCCACAGAAGGCTCAGAGAAGACTTGGGACTACCCCACAGCTCCTCATTCACTGTTCAACTTGTCTTGTAACACAGTATCTTAAATGAGACGTGGTCTTTCGGACACAATATAAAAAATGTGTAAGAGGAACAGAAGGCTTAGAAGACATGTGAGCTCCAGTGCTTTACAAAAGCACCGCACCAAGTCCCAGCCCTCACTTTCATACAGCTCTAATCTTGCCAAATCACAGCCCTCTTTCATCAACCTTGTATTAATCCAGAGTTACCATGATGCAACTTTTCATTGAAAACAGACTCGGAGGGATGCGGTGCCACGATTGTTCTCCCGGTTCCAGCTCAGAGCCCAGCAGGAAGGCTGTGCTGCTCCCTGCATCCTTGCAAGAAGCCCCAGCAGACTGTGGGCACCTTGTAAAAAGAGGAATCCAACGAGGACTTGTTTGTGCAATGCTCTGCTCAGGAGCAATCCGTCTTGTTGCAGCTCCCTCCCTTCCGCTCTGCGAGTCTGCGCTTTCCCGCCATCCGAGATGTTTGAACGTTCACGCTCGAGAGGCATCTTTCACTTGGAGCAGGGAAAGTGTGACTGACCCCTGCTGCAGCACAGCCCCCCCCACCCTGGCAGATGGAGACTGTCACCGGCCTTTCACCAGCTCCTGAATCAAGATTGATTAACAGTAGCTTAAAATGACAGCTCGTCCTACAGGAACGTCGCTAGCGCCAGTTCTCCCTCGCACGTGGAGGGGCAGGAATCATTATGGCACCATTACAGAGCACAGTTGCCTTGAGATCACATCCTTTACTTCTTTCCCCTCGTTATACCTACTTCCAGAAGCCATTTCTGCTCATAATGAATCACCCAAGCCGTCATACAGATCAGAAGCACAATTGTCACTGAAAATAATGCAAACTGTTTTCTGACCTACACCAACAATGCTTTAAGAAACAGTAGACATTGGAAATGTTTCCTAAAAGGAATTTCTACCCATTATTCCATTTCAGGATTGGTGGGTTTTACCTAGACAACTTCTTTTAAGAGCAGTGTCCCTCTTCCAAACTCTCCAATTATCTCTGCCACCTCATTCCTTTGTCAGAGCAGCCTCCAGCTGCCCGATATCAGCCCCTTCCAGCAGCACCTGTGAATCAGCCCAGGGTTAATCACACCAACAGATGGCGGGGGCCAAAAAGGCAGTTAAGAACTTATATCATTTTAAATAGCATCTAATGTTTCACAGCTTCAGACCAGGGGCAGTGGTTCACAAAAGGAACTAACCAGGGGAGCCGCAGTCGGGCTCTTACTTCATCACCTGAAGGAGTGTTCCAAGGTACAGCACAGCTGCCAATTACTGATCAGGCTGAGGAGCAAATACACGACCTGGCTACTGCAGGCACTTGCTGACATCTCCCGTGAAGGATTTCTGTGTTTTGGGTGTTATTGACTTTACAGAGCACCAGCGACAGCAACCTACCAGTCACCGAGGGGGTTCTGCGACAGCGCAGAGCGGCACAAGGAACCAATATGAATTTTACATTCTCTTTTCTTTCTTCTTAGAGGCTGCTCTATTTAGAGCCTATTAATAGCTTCCTGAATTCTCCAAAGGGGCTGACGTTTAACATTCAGATAGGTTTAAGATTCTTTTAGCCCATTTTCATCATGCATAAGTAACATAAAACGTGGGTTTAGCGCCGAATTGATTTCTTTGCAACAAACCTTAAGGTCCTTCGCAGACAAAAGAACCTCACTGTCCAAATTCATTCTCCCCAGGGAGATCTGGCCAAGATTAAGGATTGAGGGATTTGCTTCATTACAACTTATTCTTTTTAAAGTTTCCATACCACCTTTTAACAAAATGAGCTGGATCTTTGTTTCTCCTGTCAAATTTCGGCTCAGGTTCAGGGAAAGTTAGTTCATCTGTGAGAGTCTAAACGAGACAAAGACCGATCTCCAATTCAGGAGGAAAGGAAACTGCAGGAATGCCAGGAAGGAAAGAGAAAAGAAAGTACAGACCAGAAAAGCACGTTCAAAAGAATATTAGTTTATTTTTTTGTTTCAAGTTACGAACTACATGAAGCAGAAAACAGAGAAGGACAAAGATACCACTATTTGACAGCACATGCAGTTAACAATCAAGAAGCTCTGAAGACAGGAGTGCAAGAGATGGCAGGTTATTTTCCACGTGGATCTTGCTAGTGACTTCTGGCAGTTCACTGTTACTTACTCATCTGGTTGCTGTCATTCACAAAGTCCTCGGACCCATCATTGTCGTCTTCATCATCCCCAGAGGAAAGAGCATCTGCACATTAAAAATAACCAAGTCTTTAAACCAGCCTAGTTTTTTTTTTACAGACAAAAAAACCCAATAAGCTACATCTTAGATTGTATATCAAGGAGAACAGATCTCATGTTAGTTGTGCAGAAGCCAGAGAGAAAAAAAGAAAATCCAGTCACAAAATGTGCTATTTGGTATAAAATTGTAACAAAACTAGCTAATAATCCTGAAACACTGCTAAGTTTCCCAAGGGACTTTGCTAACTCCAAAAATTTCTTTCCACTTGCAACTTTAACTTTTTTTAAAGACATTCAGTTGAACAGAACTGAGCATCTCCAGAACAATTTCTCTCTGAACTTAAAGGATGTAGGACATCCCTTCTCCTCTTCTGATGCAGGGGGCAAAAGCTTATATTCATTCTACTGTCTTTATCATCAGCATAGTGACTCTGTCTAATTGAATCCTGTCACAGTGGCATAAAACAGAGAGCTCTTCAGCAGCTGTTAATCACTATAGAGCCCACAAAGCAAAAGGAGTATATACAAACTGAGTCCATTTCAGGGTCAGGACAAGGAGAAAAATCCCAGTAACAGCTACAGAACTCAGCTTAACTCACTGTGCCCAAGTGCACTGTTTCATGTCAGATCAAAATGTGGTTTTATATCACATTTTACAGCTTCTACATGCAAAAAAACCCACCTATGTTTAACTCACTCACCTGTAACATTTACAATGAAGTACAGAGTATCACTGTCTAGGGTCCTAACAGCAGTGCAAGCATAGAGGCCCGAATCTCTGGCTGTAGCATCCTTAATTTGTAAGTACTCCCCAATAATCACTGTCCTATTGTCGGGCCCCAAAGGGACCCCATCCTTAGTCCAACTGATCATGACGGCGTCTCTCAATTGACAGCGCAACTCAAGCGGTTCTCCTGGAAGTGCTGAGTAAACATCTGGCTGAGAGATTTGGTATTTGGTTGGCGGCTCTGCGAAGGTGGAAGGAAAGGAGGAAAAAAAAGAAGAAAAAGAGAAGGGAAAGGAGAGAATTTCCAACAAAAGTCAGTGAAGGCCCTTCTCATCCACAGAAATCAAGTTATGTTAAGTAAAAAAAAAAAAAAGTTTCATCCAGATTAGCCCAGCAATCTGTTTTGTTAAACTGAGCCACATGCAGGTGTGGGAGAGGTTTTATCTTCAAGAAGTTAACCACAAACAAAGCTCATTCAGTTTTGATTGGTATCTTCCATGTGCCTTGTCCCCAGTGCCACACAAAGGCATGACCCTCCTCATCAGACACAGCAAACTGACCCTGGGAAGGTGAGCACTGCTGAACGAGGGGGGGGGGGGGGGTGCTTCAGAGAACTTGGAGGAGCAGGAGGAGTTCAAAAAGCAAATTCGGTTTTACATCTTAGCGTTTTGGGTCCACAATTCAAATGAATATTTATCTCCCCCCAATCTGATTTTATTTTAAGTTGCTTTTTTATTTTTAAGCCTGAGAAGTGCTCTTTTGAAAGAAAAGGATGGCCAAAAAACCCCCTCACTAACTAAGCTAATAAACATTGGTTCCTATATGCAGAATATATGATGCCTTCCATTTTTCTCCCTGCACTCACCCCAAAGTCTCTATGCTAGCCTTCTACGCTGTCAACTCTTTTCTCCACCATAGTAACTTTTTCCTTTAATCTTTTTATTTTTGCTTCATTACTTATTTCACAACCTCTCCCAAGTGGAATACAGCAGGAACACAAGTGAAGCTTTCAAAGTCAAAGTATACGCAGCAGTTCAAAACGAAATGGCTCATCCATCAGCTCCCTTTTGTAACCAAACAACGAGAAGAATGTCAAACCACAGCCTTTTTCCAAAAAAACATCCTTGGAAAACTACATCTGCCTATAGTTACTAGAACTTCATCACCCCCTCCTCCTTCCAAGGCTGGCTCTCAGCATGGGGAATGGAACTGCAGCCCCGGGCACTCCAGACAGTCTCCACAGTGCAGTGGGAAGGCTCGGCACACCTAGGATGAACTCAGGCTGTCCCAGATACAGGCACTGCTCCTGAGACTGGATTCTCCCTACAAACACACTGTCCCTCTCCCACGAGCCTCTTGGCCTCGCCAAGGGTGGCAGGAATGGTAAATAAAGGAAAGAAGCACGCGGGCATCTTCTGTTTGCTCACGGGGAGGGTCGCACCGCACAGACAGCTGCTCCCCGCGCACATCCCTCCCTGCACAGCCACCAGCTGTGCACCACTGTGTGCACACAGCAATAAAACACACCTCTGTCTGCTTGGGAGTCTGAGAGAGTATTAAAAGAGGTGAGTCTTTGATGTCCACCCTTCCTTCTAAGGATGCCGAAACCCTGAAACCCGTGCTCCTTGTCCTTGGGGCACAGCGTTGGCATTTCTTGTGTCACGCCTCCAACAGAGAAGTCAGAAACAAGCACCACATCTGAGCAAGTCTGTGCATGGGAGCCTGGAAACGCTGAAGTTCTGTCAGTAGTTGAGTTTTGTGTAGGAAGTTGGACTCTTTGATCCTCATGGGTCCCTTCCAACCCAAAATATTCTATGATTCTGTGAGCACCGGAAGTGACCACCACAATGGGACACTCCTACATTTAAATAATTGGATTAGACTGATGGACTTGAAAACAGCATGCCCAATTTCTCTTCCCCACTCATCCTGGAATCATGTAATTTCAGGGACGTGCCCTCTCAGAGCTTATTCTGCCTTTTTTCTTAGGGTAAACACGTTTTTTCAAACAAAAGACTGGACACCTGCATCACACAAAGATGGCACATAAAACCATTCAACCACAGTTATGTAGACTGTAAAGATTCTTGGATTTAGAGCTTATAACAAGGTCTCTAAACTTTCTAGCGTGCAGACTTACATCTCAAAGTTTAGGACGAGCTCCAACACAGATTTATACCCCTTATAAACTAATTCAGTCTTGCTGATACAGTCACGAATCCACAGATCTGCAATGCAGGTGTTTCACTGATTGCTACATTATGCTGTTAGAAATCTAATTTCCAGAAGGAGCATAAGCTCCTTTCTACATATATTTTGTAACAGTAATGAATATATTTGAGTCTGCTTGAGATTTCTTTTAATTAGATTTCACTGTCAAATAAAAAAAAAGGTACCTGAAGCCAGTTACCTAATTTACTTTGAACTTAATAAGACTCCTTTGTAATGCTCTACCTGCAAAGAAAATTTCTTGTACAGAGTTTACACTGTGCCAACAGTGCACCAGAGTCTAAAACTGTCTTTGCTTAAACTTTTTAAAAGCCACCTTGGCTGACAATAACTCAATTCTCCTTTAAGTGCATTAGAGGCTTTTGCTGAATAGTGCCAGTAAACTCACAGGATGGTCCCATAGGCTGCAGTGTGCTCTTGGGCAGATCAGTTGTTTACATACAATTAAAAGGAAAATAATTTTCTAACCTCACATACGTGATTTCAACTCTTTTTAAACTATTAACTCCAAGTTTACACTGAGTCTTTCAATATAAATCCAAATCAAAACTCAAGAACAGTAATCTATTTCAAAATTACAAGGAAAAAAATTCTTTTTGCAAAGAAAATAGTATACTAAAGAAATAAAGTTTCAAATAGGTATTAGCATTTGATAAACATTATCTTTCTCTATTTCTTTACCTCTAGAGTATCAGGGAAGATGCAGCAAAGTGTTGTCATGAAATAATGAAGTCATGTTTGGAAATTGTGAGTTATTTCAGGTAAGCCTTTGTGTTGCCAAACTAGAATGTAGCAGCACTTAGACTGTCACTTTTTATAATGTTTGCCTATAAACTTTTTCCAGTGTGGGTTTGAAATGGTGCCCAAAAGCAAACAAAGAACAGGTGGGATTCTGAGGCACGAGTCCACCCAACAGCTTCAGAGAAAATCAACCCCTTCAAACTGTTAAAAAATTCCCAGCAGCACACAAACAACCTGCTCTGCAAAAGTTAACTCTCCCCAGGACTGCAAAAGGATTTTTACACTGCTCTGAAATTTAGGGACAGATTTTGAACTCATGTCCATGCTGTACCATCAAACCAATGGCTCCCCTGAGGCTGACAACAGGACTCTTTCCCTCTTTCCACACCTGGAGACACAAGGCTGTGAGTTTGCTCAGCCATCACTTGTACACATACTCCAGTGTTTTCAGCAGCATCCTGAACTTTCCCTTAGTGAAAACAGCTCGTGGGGAAAAGGAAGAGATTGCCCTGCAGAGCCTGCAGAACCAGGCAAGGCCTGATGATCTGCTATCACATCCATGCCCCTCCAGCCCTCTTTGGAGCTCTGCCTTGGAACTGGATCCTCAGCCATCACCAGAAGCCTGTGAACCAGCCCTTTGCTTGCTTTGTTAATTAGATATAAGGAAGAAGGTTTTTTTACAATGAGGGTGGTAAAACACTGGCATGGGTTGCCCAGAGAGGTTGCCCACAATGCCCCATCCCTGGAAACATCCCAGGCCAGGCTGGACAGGGCTCTGAGCAACCCTGTCTAGCTGATGATGGCCCTGATCAGTGCAGAGAGGTTGGATTAGATGGCTTCTAAAAGTCCCTTCCAACCCAAACCATTCCATGATTCTAAGGCATTACAGGATTCCTTTCTAAGCAAGTTGTCCTGCAAATCCTGTAATAATGCCATTAGCTCCTACTGCAAAGGTGCACCACCTGATGTGAATTACACCTTTCTATCACCCCTTAAAAAAACAAAAAAGCAACAACTGCACGTGCAAAATTTCTGGGGGTATTCTGAAACGCTGAGGGACACAGGAGGGACAATTGCTTCTGCCACTGTCTGCTCTCAGCTACATCCTTATTCGTAATAGTGGTGCACACAACGTATTTAAACTTTATAGGTGGAGCTGTTGAACAATACTGCCACGGAAAACCAGGCTGCTGTTAAATAAACAGCTGTGAACTTTTTCTCTGCCTGCTCATGCAGGCTCACAGCATGGTTTATGCCATCCAGGCATCAAATGGAGTAAAGACTGTTTGTATAAAAGCCATGACCACAATAGAGGACTGGGGACACTCTGACTGCTCTATCTCAGATTATTATGATACACGATTGTATTCCAAATCATATTTCTGTTCAGGACTAGGTCACTGAGAGATTTATACTTCCTTAGGTTTCAAATTATTATTATTATTTTTCTCCATTTAATAAAAATGTTAACAAAGAGCTGCTTATCTTAAGTCTCAAGTCATTTAGTTACTTAGTTACAGAGCCAAATAATTAAACGATCAGCTAATAGCTAACCCCAGCAAAGATTCTCACACAGCTCTGCAGAACACAAAAGCCTCAGACCCCATCAAGCCACTTTCACTTCAAAAGGCTTTAGTAAATAACTAAACACTCACCACAGTGTGCCCAGAAGGGTCAACAGACCTGACCCGTCAAGAATCCAAGAGGTTCTTTGCAAAACTGAATGTCCCCACAGGGAACACCAGGCTGCCAACCACCACCACTGCTCCTGCTGCTCCTACCCCCTGCTCACGGCTTTCCTCTCACTGAGGAAAAGTCCAGCAAGACCACACTGGATGAACAACATGGAATGGGGATTTCAAACGGGTCCCAAGTCAGACCCAAGGCTTTATGCTCTCTCCAGGAGGCAGCCCAGGTATCACCAGCCAGGTCTGAAACCTTCCCCTCCCACGTCCCAGGTAAAAGCTGGTGGGATTCTCCCTTCCTTTACATTGGCAGGCCAATAATAAGAGTAGCTCCATGTCCTCTTCTGACAAGAAGATGACAAACTCAGATTGTAAAAGGCACGGCCACCAGTTTAAAAATGCAAAGAGTCATTCCTGGCCATGGTGACTATCTTCCATTAGCCAACAGCAAACCAAAGCCACAAAGGCTAAGCCCGTCTCCTCACACAAAGGGGGACAAAGCAGTGTTTGCAAGTCCTCCATCTGCTGCTCCAAAGTCACTGGATTCCTGCTGTCCTATTTGTGCTGTGTTTCCGTCATTAGCTGCCAGCTCTGCCCAGCTCTGCCTCCGCCAGGCACTGTCAGGAAGTCTCTGTTCTGATAAAATACTTTCCAAATTGCTACAGTTCCTCCTGTAACATTAAACAACTAAATGATTTTATTCTTTTTTTAAGAATCCCTTGTCCCTGAACAAGACCACGAAGAGCAGGAATCATTTTCCCCCCTCCCATGTATAGAAACATTAATTGTTCAAATCTGATGAAAAGCATTTAGGCTTTGCAGAAAAACTTCAAACACAAAGCATCAAAGAGCTATCCATGATAGCTCCAAACATCAACATGTGGTAGATTCTAAGTCCTCACCTGTTTCTTTAACACAAGCTCCTGGGCTTCTCTTTGTGAAAGCAGCAACTTCCACAAAACAAAGTGCCAGGTTCTCCAAAATAAATTTTTCCTGGTATTGTCTTTAATCTTGTTATCCTTATAGAATAAGGAGCTAGTCATATGATGGGTAAAGAGATGAAACCAGACAGAAAAAAAACGAACGAATGGGAATAATCCTCTTCCCCTGGAAGTGAACATTTGCAAAACAAAGTTGCCACATCACACATGCCTGGTGCTCCAGCGAGTGTAGAGCTTCCAGCCACACTGACCTGCTAGAGCTTGGACCTCCAGCATCATGTCAACTCCTATTGAGTGCTACATATACCAAGCTCATTAAAAAAAAGTGAATCTCCTCCAATTGCAATAACTTGCCAATGTCATCACGGGTAAGGGAAAATATTACACTGCACTATAACTTGTTTTCCTAAGCTTTGAAGACTTAGAAAAATAAAAAGTTCTGGTGAGCAGCAAAGCATTTTGCCACTTGCAGGATCCCCTGGCCAAGAAAAAAAAAAAAAAACCCTCTGCATACGCACCCAAAAATGATCCCCACGTGATTACATCCATCTGCCTTGTGTCATGCTCCTTGGCAGAGGAGCAACTACAAAACTGCTACTCCTTGAGGTGGCTACCCCCAAGCAGTATTTAGTCCTGGCTACAGCCACATGGGCCCACTGCACTCAGCAGAAGAGGGCAGTGGGAGTAAACCTCTTAAGTGGGAGTAAACCTCATAACCCTGTTATGTTGGTTGACATAGGGTGAGGTACATGAACTGTTTCAGCCTGGCTTTGATGGCTGCCAAGCAGTTGGGTTGATGTGCCTCACTCAGCCCTCTCGTGGTTAAAGGAAGAGGACTCCTTCTCAGAGAGAGAGAAAGAAATGGTACTTGTCAAGGCTTCGTGCAGAGATTAAAAATTCCTCCAGCTTGTAGCCTGCTTGCTCCTACCTGCCTTTATAGATGGGATCGTTGAGTTATGGCTGCACAACCGCGCAACGTGCGTCAAAAATGCCAAGTATCACATGCTCGTGGGCTTGGCTGTGTGCTTTGTGCTTCTGGAAGCCAAGCCAGGGAAGACTCGGAGCATGCCAAGTTCAAAGTAAACAGCAGAGAGACCAGCGAGGCCACCTCCTGCTGCTGGGAACTGCCCCGCGATTTCTTCCTGCTTGTCCCCGTTCCTCACGGTCTGCTCCTGACAGGACCAAGACTTCTTTACACAGCAGTCACCACAGGATTTATCTCCCCAGATATGGGACAGAGCAAGAAACAGGAAAGCACCAGGATGACTTCTGCACAAAGACTGGGCAACCATGGAGGGAAAGAACACCCCCAACCCTGAGGCCACACTAAACCCCCTGACGTTATTGTGCTGCCTTTTATCATTTCATCAGGATGATGAGGAACTACAGGCCACCTTCAGGATCTGAACTTCTGGTTCCAGGCACCAAACCTTGACTACTTCTGTTCAAGTCAAACTCCACCACCTGCCTAAAGTAATAGAGTCTCTGTTTTAAGAGAACTGGGGAGTACAATAAAAACCTAACACACATGTAACCCAATCTCAAAAATAATTAACTACTCCTCAAACTCATTACAGAAGAGTCTTCTCATGTAATCTATTATACAATACAAAGGGGAAATGTATCACCTTTTGCCAGAACCTCAAATGAAAAGCTGAAAAAAAAAAAAATAAATCAATCTTCCCTCTCGTAAAAGTAGAATTCAAAACCAGGACCATTTTCTCATCGTTTCTTTCAGCAGCAGCAAAACTTCAAATCTCCTTGACTATATTCTGCACATAACCAACCAGCAGAGTAACTTAACCAAGTCCCATTGTTCAACCCAGCTTTACAGTCTGCTTGGGAAAGGCTCCATAATAAGATATACAGCCTTGGGAAAATGTATGAGCACGTATATTTGGTCGCAAAGGGTTTTTCTTGGGTTATAATTTTCTTGCATCTACTCCAATCCATAGCTTTTTTTGAGGTTCTTTATTTGCATTTCATGAGCAACATAAAACCATAACAGAACATAGCATAAATCCAAACATAAAAACACAACCTTTTTCTTCCAGGTTTGCCAGAGGCCACACTCAAGACTATTACTGCTCAACGTGCAAAAGAAATAAATTACGACCGTGAGGTTAAAAATTGCACAATTCAGTGTTGCAGTGTTAGTTCTGGAGGCAGAGAACTTCTCTTCAGATTCCCTACAAGCAAGTCAGCAGTTGTTTCTTTTGTACACGGTCCCATTTTTACTTGACTATACAAATCCCCTTAATTTTAGCAGCTCATCTGGAAGTCTCATCTTGCCTGTTCC